>NW_016160213.1:29591-64850 GCF_001687245.7 Rhagoletis zephyria | reverse complement strand
TTTTTTTTTTGTTTTTGTATCTATAGTGGTGAACTTTGCAACTCATGTGATCATCGCTAGCCAAAAGTGAGATCTCCACCTCAAAAATTAAATGAATTATTTTTATTTTTTTGATACAATTCAAGAATGTCACGCAGTAAACAAAATTCGCTGACGTTTGCAGATTTGTGTAGTTAATTATTATTATTATTTTTTTTTCTATTTTTATTTGTGCATTCAACTTTTTCATTTGTTCAGTTATTTTCACTTACACACTTCACATGCAACCACTCGCGTATACATATCTACTTTAAAATGTTTTTATTTTAAACATTTTCCATGTTTGTTTACAGCGTATAAATATTTTTCAGGCATCTCAATGCAAAAAAAAAAACATTCTCACTTTCAATGAGTTGTGTTAATTATTACCTAAAATGTTTATATTTTATGCGCAAATAACAAAAGCAAAGCATTCATTTTAGTTCGTGCACAAATATTAGCTGAATCGGTTGGAGGCGCTTATTTGTACGAGTATGCGCTCTGATTTATGATTTGTTTTAATTTTTCACATTTTTTTGCTTTTACTTAAAATTTACTCCAGCTTGCTGTGCTAATAACCTGTTGCTGTTCAGGCAATCTGCCTAGGGCTTCCTTTTCGCCTTCAGCTTGTTTATATTGGCAGATTTTAACTTATTTATGTCAAACAGTTTCGCTCTATATAAATATTTGCTCTTACTTGCATTTATTTGTTCGGCTTGCATTCTTGTGATTTTACGTACACAGTTTTTCTGTTTGCTCTGAGGCCACCTGTGAATGATATCTCAAGGATTTGGACTGCTTTCTTTTTGTATTTTGCAATTTTCTTAATTTTACGTGACCTTTTAAGAATTCCGAAAAATATTCTGGTGGTTAACCACCTCTTAGATAGGAATGAGCTTATTTTGAGGTGACTATTTTTTTTAGTCATTACTCCATGACTCATTAGTCTAGTCGAGCTGGAAATTTGTCACCCGCCAAATTAACAAAAAGTTGACTAAGGCTTATTTCCTCACCTAAACTGCTTTTTCTTTAGGAATAATGTTCTAAAAAAGTGATTTTTACTAATAAATATTTAACCATTTAACATAGTTAAATTTATAAAATTGTATTATACACGTAAATGTGTACAGACTTACAACTTAATCCAGGCAGTGAAATCAGCAATAAAGAGGACTTCTATTAATCTTTTGAAAAGACGGGCCCTCTATGTTCGAAAGTAATGATTTCTTTAAGCTCTAACATGATGATTCTCAACTGGAGGGAAAAGGTTTTTCACCTTGAAAAAGGGATGATTCTTACTTAGGAAAATCTTCTGCTCAGTTAGCGAACATGTTGACTTTCAACTTGAGAAAAGTCATTCTTAACATTAGAGAAGACTGTTTTTCAATTTGATAAAAGGTTGGTTCTCAACTTGAGAAAGGGCTGGTTATCGATAAAAAAAGTAAATTCAACTTAAGGAAGGAATGGTGCCGAGTATGTATTATAAAAAAAAAACAATAATTTCAATTTCGATTGATTTTTATTGCGTTTGTGTATCATACATAAATACATACATACGTAGATATGTATATACTTGAGTCCGGTTATAAACAGCCTAAAGCCATAAAGATGTCTTGTATTGAATATATTTATAGAGACACCTCTGCCCTTCCATAAGAGCATACAATTAATAAGCAACGCTTAGTTATCAACATTTTGCAAAGGTGGCAAATTAAGAAGTAATTAAGAAGTGACGCTTTGCGGTATCAAACACCATATGCAGTTTATTTTTTAGTTTATAGTTTATATCTTTTTTAACTTTAAAATTTGTTAAGTTAACATTTTTTTGTTCAAATTTTTGGAGTTTATTGTTTTATTTTAGTTTATATATTCGTTAGTTTATAATTTATTTAGTTCATATTTGTATGTTCTATAATCTTTTATCAATTTATACATATTATTTAGTTAAATTTTTTGAGTTTATAATTTTTTTAGTTTTTCATTTTTTTCGGTTTATATTTTGTAGTTTAAAATTTTTTGGTTTAAACTTTTTAGTTTGTAATATTTTTAGTTCATATTTTTTAGTTCATAAATTTTTAAATTATAATTTTTTAAATTTATATTGTTTTTAGTTTTTATGTTTTTATTTATATAATAATTTTTTAGTTTATATTTTTTAGCTTATCATTTTTTAATCCAGTTTATAATTTTTTTTCAGTTAACTTTTTTTTAGTTTTTTAATATTTTTAATTTTTATATTTTGTGGATTTATTAGGGTATCATTTCTTTTGTTTATGATTTCTTGGTTTATAGTTTTTATTTTATATTTCTTTAGTGTAATGTATCTTAATTTATAATTTTTTAGTTCATATTTTTTAGTGTCATTTATTTGAAATTATATTTTGTATAGTCGATTTTTTATTTATTTATTTTATCATAAATAATTATATACATTTTTATAAAATATTTTGCTTTGTAAGGCTATCTGCACACTTGTCTTCCAATCATAGTTGCGTTATCGTCTCGCCCTGAAATTTTGGGCCGAGCACATGCATTTCAAAGGAGATCTGCACACTTGTCGTTATCGGCTAGTTATCGGCAAATCTGAGAAGATGCAGAAACGGATAAGTACGGCACTGTCGTTTGCTAGACGTTGTGCACGCGTTGTGTGTTTACATTTTATGGGGAAATATTAGCGAAAAAGTTGATATTTGCATTAAAATTGCAAAAAAAATTAGTAGTTTTTGTATAAAATCTGTGGAAAATATTAAAAAGTGGACAATTGCATTAAAATTCAATAAATGTTAGCGTTTTAACTATAAAATATGACGAAATTGTATTGTCTCTGTGTGCATGCTCAAAACACATTTCAGGAAAAGGAAAGAAGAGATATTACTGAAAAATGATGTCTAGAATTGTTGCAGTACAGTCTATATTTTAAAAATTGCAGGTTTTTGTAAATATTTCCCGAAAATATCGACCAGGAAAACAGAAAATACCTGCTCCAAGTGAATTTTTAGACGCCAAATGAATTGAAATATCACGACCGAGTGTGCGAAAGTGTCGTCGTCATGTAATCGTTGCATCATGATTGTGACGATGAAGCAACTATGATTGGACGACCAATGTGCAGAAAGCCTAACTTTTGCAAAATATATGTCGTTTTTGATCTCTTAATTTTTACTATAAATATTTTTATATTCTTTTAAATTTTTTGTTAAGTTGATATATTTTTATGGCCTTATTCATAAAAAATAAAGTAGGTTTAAAGAGCTCTATAAATTGACGTTTTCATACATTTTTCAGTTAGTTTATAAACCTTTTTTAAAGCTACTTTATTTTTTATGAATAAGGCCATTAGTTTATGATTTTCTTTTGGTTTGAAATTTTTTTAGATTATAATTTTAGAGATAATTTTTTTTCTTAGACTTTGAAATTTGTTTAGATTGTAATTTTTTTAGTTTATAATTTTTTAGTTTATAATTTTTTATGTCCATAATTTTTTAATGTAAATTATTTTAATTTATAATTTTTTTAAATTAGCTGTTTTCTATTTTAGAATTTTTTAGTATATAATTTTTAGTGTAAATTATATTAATTTCTTAGTATTCTTTTTTTACTTGTTTTATCATAAATAATTGGTACATTTTTTGCTTTCTAATTTTTGTAAAATATATATTTTTTAATTTTATAATATTTTAGTATATAATTTTTTATATTTTCTGTGCTGTTTTTATTTATATTTCAATGAATTTTATATTTTTGTCATAAAGTTTATATTTTTAATGGATTTATTAATAATTTTATATATTTTTAATAAATTGTATACGTTTTTAGTAAGTTTTATATATTTTTAATAAATTTTATAATTTTCAATAAATTTTATATCTTTTTGAATAAATTTTAATTTTTTATGAACTTTATATTATTTTAATTAATTTTATATTTTTTTAATAGATAAGTTGTATATTTTAAAATAAATTTTATGTTTTTAATACATTTTAAAGTTTTTTAAATAAAATTTGTATATTTTTAATACAAATCGTATTTTTCTAATAATTAATTTTTTTTGATGCATTTTAAACTTTCTATTACTTTCTATGCCCCATTGCCAACCACACATTTGCACGTGAACACGCAAAATACGAAATACGCATAAACATCTCACTCTCCATAAAAAAAGTTGAAACATGAAATATCTTCAAAAGGCAAAAGATAAGTCATGACATCATGCGAAAGCCATCGATTGTACTAATTACTAATTTAGCAGCATTTGACGAAAAACAGTGTGTTTATTATAACGATTTAGTCAGCGTGAATGGAGCGATTAACACATGGCAATGTGGCTGGTAGAAAAATATAGAAAAAAAAACAATACAAAAAAAAATCCAGAAATGGCTAAATGGCGCATGTTGTTTTTAATTTTCCGCTGTAATAGTTATAAATAATATGCTTTTTTCATATGCGCCAACGTGGAGAAATCGAATAATCGGACATGAGATCGTGTTGCCAGCAATAACAACAACAAAAGAGAATATAAAAGAAAGAATAGTTTCTAATAAATCCAATAGTAGTTATTATAACAATGACAACAACAAAATTCTTAAAAAAAAACAACAAACATAAACTACTCAACTAGCAACTAGCAAGTAAATGTCCACTAATTATTTGCAAATATCTAATTGCGACTGATGACTCGTTTCGACCCTACCGTCACGCCGCGCTGACTTAACTGACTGAAGTGAGAGTATGCATATGCAATACAATTTAATTTTTAAATGTTAAATGAGAAAATTATGGTAAGTTTGTTGATGATTACATCGCTACGCTTCACTTCACTTCACTTCACTCATAATTATTCCAACGCTGCATATTACTTATTAGTAGTGTAGCTGTGAAGCTTCTTAGAAATCGCGGAAAACCTCAAGCGATCAGTTGCATTTGAACTTTTGTTAATGCAGGTCAATCGCTTTCAGTGACACGGGATTTGCAACAAAGCAAATAAATCAGCGCAATTGCGCACAACATTCCCGCATATTTGGAAACAGCGTCATCCAATTGAGTGAAAATCGAAAACAAATACGCCAAACCGGCAGGGCAATTAAAAACAAAACAAAAAAACGCTTAACGCTCGTTAAATAAAATAAAATAAATATTCGTTGTCAGCCATTAACCCCAAAAGTTGGAAATTTGAAACTGAAGCGTGTCAGCAAGCATTAAAATACTAAAAAAAAAATTATACTCGTGCTGGCTTAATACATAACTACTCGCATGCAATTCCAAAAATTTCGTAAAGTCACATATTTTACATCATCGCCGAAAATTTAGATACTTACGCGACCGGCGCGCTTTCGATGCCAGCCAACCGCAAACCGCTTGACGTCCGCATGTCGACGCCTGACGCTTGGAAGCTACCAGTTAAAAGTTCATTAATTATCTGTTGGTTTGCTGGTTTGTGTCGCCGCGGTGAAGACTAGATAAGCAAGGGCTAGACGTACGAAAATAAGTAAAAGGTAATAAATAATCAATCAGAAAAGAGTGTGCGAATATCTTATGTCTTTGTTGAGGTGGCTGATGGAGATATGGCTTAGGCTTGATTTAGTCGTTGTTGTTATCAGTGGGCTGAGTCTAAAAATTTATCAGCTGAAACTTTGAAAGATTTTTTTCTAGATAGTAATTTCGTTTAGTACTTAATTGAGTTGAGAAATATTTGGACATTTTCTGCATGAAGTTTTTACCTGCTTATAAAACGCTCCTTTCAAATCGAGCTTTTGCTGATTCTCAACCTGAAAAAAAATTATACAAAATCACTCGAAAAACAACCGGATTCTCAACTTGTGCAAATACTTATTCTGAACATCAGAAAATATTGATTCATAACTTGAGAAAAGGCTGATTTTCCACTCAGGATACGGAATGATTCTCAAATTTCCTTCGAGAAAAAATATGATTTACCTAGAAGGAAGTAAACTGATAAGCAACCCAGATTTTTCTTCTTTTAAAAAGTTGTTTATCCTCTAAAAGGACTAATTTTCGATCGGAAAAAGGCATGTACGGTTCTCTTTTTACTCAGTCTTTTGAATCCTTTCACGCACGAGCTAAGTTTAGTGAATGAATGAGCAGAGGTATCCACGGCAAGGAGCTGTCGCTAAACCAAAATCTTGGCTTCCTGATTATTTTTCAGAAGAATGTAGTCGCCTTTAAATATACGGTCGATCGGCTATTTACTTGATCGACACAATTTAGCAAAAAGAAAATTTTGTATTCTGATTGAAAATAATTTAGTTTTGGCTGTTGTGGTTGTTTCCCATAGGGTTGGTGTATGATGTGTTTTGGAACGAATTTCCGTAGCCCTTGTCAAATTTGGTTTGGAGGCAAGCCGATTTCGCTGTTGCGCTATATCCAATGGCATCGTCGTCATTGACTCAGTCGGTTCTGAGCATTATGTACACGACAGATGACTGCCTAAGCAGTAAACCCTCAAATGTTTATTTTCGTGTTGAGAAAATCGTTGTTCCTTGCAAGAAGGGTATTGCTCTACAACTTGCGGTTCCAAAGCACCATGAGCTGCGTTAAAACAATTATCTATATTGCTACTTTTCTTTGCTCAGTAGTAGCCTTTCAGGGCTGACATGAGCTTAAGCTAAGTGATAGCTGGACTTTGTCGTTCTAATATTATTCGCAATACTTCAGATCTTCTCTATGCAGCATTAGGCCGACATTTAGATAATTTTGGTTTCGCAAATCGGTTACACATACTTTCTCCGTTCTTCATTCATTCGTAAAGAAAGGTCTTTGTATGTGTAGTTTCTGAGTTCAAAGCTCTTTTTTCCTGCCTGCCTATCATGCATTCTTGAGGTCTCGTCAAAACCTTTTTGCTTTCAAGGGTACTTAGAATCATATTTGCCTGTTAAAACTTCTAATACGTATTTGTAGTACCCAGAGCTCTGCGGTTCGTCGTTGCTAATATGGAACCGTAAAGCCGTTTTCACAGTGGCGAGCTAATTAACATTCAGCTGTTGAACCAAATATAACTCGCACTGCGAAAATTGTCTTTAATTTCCTTAGCACACAAAACTTAAATACCTGTCATTTAGACATGAGCGAGTTACTTTAATGGTGCTTCCAAGTGAAAAAAATACTCGGTTAGGAATCTCGTATGATGGTCATACATATGAAAACGTGCCTTCTCATCTGAGTCTGGACGTATATGTCTCTTACCGACAGCGGGAATTGGGTTTACCATTACCTGCCATTTTATTATTAACTACAACCATAAAATTTTAGGAATAAACGCTAAGGCTATTCTATTGCGATTTGGGCATTACTGTCTGCCAATCTGGAGATTGAGACTTACGTAGCTTCACTAGTACTAATTTGCTTCACTTATTTAGAGATACTCCTTGAAGATCGGAAGCTTGCAGAAGGAACAAGATCCAAATCGTTCATTTCAGCACATTTACATAACTGCTTTCGAACAAAAACGTTGTGTTCTTTAGCAGTTAATTATTAATGCCCTTACAATGTGTTCAGATAGCCAGCTAAATTGAGCAATTAGTAAATATAATAAATTGCGGTGTTCATTGATTACTTTCATTTCATTGCAGCATTTTTTTGGTGGAAAAGAAAAAGTCATTAATTAACACCGCTATTGATTATACATATTTACTAATTGCTCAATTTAGCTGTTAAACAAAACAAAAACACCCAACTACTTCTGTTTCTGCTTGGAAAATTCAAAAATAATAAAAAACTTTTATTTAAAAGAATGCAATATTGAAGTTATAAATATAAAAAACGCGNATTTTTTTGGTGGAAAAGAAAAAGTCATTAATTAACACCGCTATTGATTACACATATTTACTAATTGCTCAATTTAGCTGCTAAACAAAACAAAAACACCCTACTACTTCTGTTTCTGCTTGGAAAATTCAAAAATAATAAAAAAACTTTTATTTAAAAGAATGCAATATTGAAGTTATAAATATAAAAAACAAAACAAAAATATGTAATGCTCTAATAATGGAAGGGGATAGGTAACTCAAACAAAATTGTGCAAAAAAAAAAATTTACTGGCAATTTGTTATTGAAGAAGCTGGCAATTAAATGCTAACTGAACTCAATTTACTTCTATAATCTGAACGTTAGTTATGTTCCTTTCCTTTGAACAAACCTTAGAAAGTGCTTGTTTTGATTTTTTACTATCGCCCCAATGCTTATTCTATTCTATATACATATCGNAATGCTAACTGAACTCAATTTACTTCTATAATCTGAACGTTAGTTATGTTCCTTTCCTTTGAACAAACCTTAGAAAGTGCTTGTTTTGATTTTTTACTATCGTGCCAATGCTTATTCTATTCTATATACATATCCACAACTGCTTCAACAGTCCACTTTCCCACATACTTATGTAACTATCAGTTTTCGTTAACCATTACTTCAATCAGAAAGCGTCCATCTGCTACAATGGCTTGGCGCCTAAAAACTAAGCCAAAAAAACAAATCAACGGTGTTTCCTTGGCGATAAGATTAGAAAAGTTATCGCTGCGATAACTATGCCATTTACACATCAACGTACAGTCATGTGAAAAATAATAGGAACACGACATTTTGATCAGTTTTGGCTATTTTTCTTTTTGATTTTTATAAAAATACAGCTCATTATCTAACAAAAACCATATACATAAGTCCGAATTCATAATTTTGTAGAAAATTTTGAAAAATGCAAGAAATNATGCCATTTACACATCAACGTACAGTCATGTGAAAAATAATAGGAACACGACATTTTGACCAGTTTTGGCTATTTTTCTTTTGATTGTTTAATGTTTTTTATAAAAATACAGCTCATTATCTAACAAAAACCATATACATATGTAAGTCCGAATTCATAATTTTGTAGAAAATTTTGAAAAATGCAAGAAAATGTTACAACAAAACTTTTTATTAAGAGTTTCAAAATTTATATGAAAACTCAAAAAAAAAAAATTAAAATATTACAACCACAACAAAATTTGTATAAAGAGTTTTTTGAAAATTTCGTAAGTATGCAGTTTTATAGAGTTCTTGTTGATTTTGTATACTTTTTTTTCGTGTTATTATTTTGTTGCATACAAAAAATTATTTCGAACATACTTCGTATATCAACGCGATTTCTCAGCCACTTGGAACTTGCACTTTCTTGAGCTAGAATTTATCGGGATATAAAACTGCATGCTGAATTTTTCTAAAAGTTCTTAATAAAAAGTTTTTTGTTGTAAAATTTTGAAATTTGGACTTATATGGTTTTTTTTTTTTAGATAAAAAGCTGAATTTTTATCTGAAAAATAGCCAAACCTGGTGAAAATGTCGTAGTTCTAAAATTTTTCACATGACTATAGCTACGTGTTGTATTTTTCCGAACGAAATTTCATTGTACTTTGCACTGTATTTGTTGTTTGGCATTCAAATTGTGGTTATTCGTTTTGCTCATTTTGTTTTTTTTTTTTGCGGCCTCGATTACCACCTCAACCGTTAACTATGTATGTAGCAAATTTCGTTTGTGAGCAGGCATGTTATGGAGTTAGCTGCTCGCGTACGATTCATTTGCGCACGGATGTACAAGCAAAGCGGACGCTTTAATTTTAGCCACTCGAAATAAAATGCAAACAAAGCGATATTGATAAAAAATAAAAATAAAATTTGGCTTATATAAAAATTTATGTGTTATCATATGAAAGAAGAGGAAGAACTAGTTTTTGAAAATTGGCGTAAAATTCGCAATTTTTATAAAATACGAAAAAAAACTAAAGTGTGCGCGTGAACGTTTATGCCCAAATTTGTGTATTTCTATTTCTGTAAGTGAGTGCGGCGTGTGATGTCATCAGTTGCTGCGTTTGTTTGGTGAAGACCTCCACGCAATCCAACAAAACAATATCTAAAAAGTGCTTTGAAAGCAACAATTGGCGGCTGACGGCTGACGAAACGACCAATCGACTGCATGACTGACAGCTCCATATATAGAGAGCCAGCGAAGCGAGATAAAACCAGATCAGAGCAACCAACTAGTCAGTCTCATCATCGATATATCAACACAATTAAGATTTGCGGCCGCTATACTATATCTATAAGCACTACCGCCGTTGTCGCGCGCAGTCGCGGCCCCGTTGTCAGCAGCCGTCATCATTGAAATCATCACCAAAATAAATGTTGATGTCACGGCGACGCGTCGCTTGTCGTCGGACAAGTGGCGAAGTCGTCAACACGCGCAAACGCAAGCGCAACCGCTCCAAGCAGGCGGCAAGATGTTNCTACCGCCGTTGTCGCGCGCAGTCGCGGCCCCGTTGTCAGCAGCCGTCATCATTGAAATCATCACCAAAATAAATGTTGATGTCACGGCGACGCGTCGCTTGTCGTCGGACAAGTGGCGAAGTCGTCAACACGCGCAAACGCAAGCGCAACCGCTCCAAGCAGGCGGCAAAATGCTACGCCGAAAGGTTAAAGGGCAACGTCCAAAAGTGACGACACTAACACCGGCCGCCACCGGCGCTGTAATGACTTCGTCGACCAGCAGGACATGCAGTGTCGGTGGTATCATTAACACCACAGCGGCGTGCATTTGGAACCGGAGCAGTTGTGACGACATGACGCGGTGAGTCTCAGCGGACTGGCTGACTTTTTTTTTTTGTTTGGGCTTTGGGGCGCGTCTGGCAATGAGGTGGCTTGCGTGAGTGCGAGCTAGTGGGCGTATGTTGCTATTTTAGGTCTATGATTTCTTTGAAGGACGAATGTTTGCAATTACCGCGCCTTGATCTAAAGTGTGTCTGCTTATTGCGTTTTACCGACGTTTTTTTTTTCTTTGTGGTGTTGAGCAACACAGTCAAAACTACAGATGAGTAAAAGCTGTGTCGAGAAATCCATTAGCTTTTAATTGATACATTTCTTACTGAGTTTGTTAAAATTACTAGTAGGCATCGCTTCTTTACTCCACAAAAATTTGGTTGACATATTTAGATGCAGGCATCCAAGGAAACGGTCTTTGAAACTTTTCGAAAACATTAAAAGCTATAAAAAATTACAAGGAATACCTAGAAATGTTTTATGAAAATAATACATGTGCATTAAGCCGTATCACAACATATGAAATAAAAAAAAGTTTAGCATGTGTCAATTTCATTTTAACACTTTTGTATGTCGAGAGAAAATTTTGGCTGTAAATTTTTTTTTTTTTTTGCACCCGCTCAAAACCGCTAAATCGCGTTTTTCGCTATAACTTTCTTATTTTATATCCTTTTTTTTTAATCTTTATGTCGCTAAAAAGGTCTTGCTCAGGACTATAATTGGCCATTAAAAGGTTTTGGCCTTCAAAGTCGTTTTAATTTATACCTTCACTAATTTTGGAATTACTATCGCTAGATTTTTATTTTTATACTATAAATCTAAAGCTCTCGAAAAACGATGATGACTTTGCATAAAAAAAGATTTAACACTCAAAATTTTTTCTCGACATACATAAGTATGTGTTCAAATAATCCACTAGTTGCAAAATAGTCTTTCCTTAACTACTATCAATGTAGTGAAATAAACGCTGCCATAGTTGTGTTACATTCTTGAATTTTTCTTGTAATTGAACTCTATTCATCTAGTTAGAAACTAATTACATTTGACGTTAGTGCGAATTTGTTTGAGAATAGCATAGGTTCAAACAAGTATGTTAGCTCACTTACCAATATACCCACTCTCTTTCTCTCTTTCATACAAATATTTACATGTACGAATATGTAATCATTTTAACGCTCAAATCAATCAATTACTCAAACCATCAATCAGTCAGCCGTTTTAATTGAACAAACGTGCAATAATTCAATTGATAATTTTTATCAACGCGATTTGTTGTTATTCAATCGTGCTTTTTGTATTTGCTGTTGTGTGTCGATTTTTGTTATTATAGTAAGTATGCAGTTGTTGTTTGTTTGTATTTTCGCTTTTGATTGCTTAATTTGGTGCTGCGCAATGTATATATGCATAAATCGTAAATTGCTAAAAGACGTTGGTATTGGCAAAAGGAAAAATGCAGATACTTAAGTATAAAAAAATAATAATGTAAACCAAATAAAAAATAAAATAAAATTATCTTTTAAATTCTTTTGGAAAGTTCTCAAAACACTTTTTAATTTAAGGAAATTAGTTATGCCTTATTTTACTTCCAAAAGTCAGCTCTATCTCGCATCTTTCAAAAGTCTTATCGACAAAAGTAAAATAACTTTTTTCACAGACTTTTTTCATGGGCTAACATTTTATCGGTGATTTAGTACAAATGAAGATCTTTTAAACGGCGTTATCCATTTTTTTATATCTCCTTTAGTTTCCGAAGTATTGAGTAAATACTATCGTTAATTGAATTTGTAACCACAGAAAATCTAAACGGGACGTAGTCAGATTTAATATTCTAAGCTACAAGAGGAACTAAAAAAATTTTGCTAAAATTAAAAATCGTAGATGTTTCTGAATGCATATAAATACAACCTAAATGGCTGAGCTGTTGACTCTTTTGTGATGCACAGGCTTTATTTAAAGCATCGTTAAGTATGGTTACCTTGTAATTCGCCACCGTTTGACATAATTTTATAAGACGTTTTATGCTAATAGATCGAAGGCTCTTTGTGATCTAAGTCCAAATTTTTGACGGAAAATTTTTCAAAACAAATTCTATTTGAGAAAAATTGTAAGTTCAGTTTTCTCAACTAATTAGCTTTTATAATTTATTTCCCCTTAAAACACATTTTTTGAGAACAAAATTTGTGTTTAAAGGCCAGGCAAAGCTAAGTAGTTAAGATAACGGCATTAAATACATTCAACAATTTTTATTGAGCTCGAGGCCGTTTTTAATGAAAAACTTATTGTGGAAAGGCAACAATAATTTTGAAAAAATTGTTGAAGTGATAGCTATTTCGGAAATCACCACATTTCCTCATCAGACTTCTTTCAGTAGGATTCGATATAATTGTTATAAGGCCATAAAATAATAAAAACAAATAACTTAAGGACGAGCACAGTTTTCAGTGAATATTTTTACAAAATTAAATTCTCTTTAACAAAACAAGTTTTCTAGAAAAAGTACTTTTTTTGAATAAAGATAATTTTTTTGGAGCAAAAATAGATATGCATTGTAATCTGGAATGATATACAATACTCGTATTTCGTGAACAAAAAATTATTTCGCAATGATTTTTAAATTATAAACTTTTTCAACAAAAATATGTTTTTGAACACAAATATTTCATACTTAATACCCGCATGATGTTTTTTTTTAAATCCTCAAAATGTTTTTTTCTATAGTGTTACAATGATTAGTTTTATGTAATAGTTTTTTTTTTTTTTTTCAGGAAAATATTTTTTTGGAGAAATTATAGCGATACAAATATTTTGGCATTTTTTTAAGATTTCAAACTATAGTTCTTATGCCAGGTTGCACCAATCAATTTTAAATTTATCAGCCTGTTAAATTTTAAAGTTACACAATTTTGTTCGGAAAATTTATCATTTTAAATTTTTACGGTCTGATAAATTTTTAAATTGGTTAGTGATACTGGGGTTCTATATTTTAAAATTCTTCTTGGTCCAGTATTTCGTGAACGAAAAAATACGTTTCCCGATGATTTAAATTATAAATTAGCGTAGTAAAGTTATTTTTTAAAAAAAAAAATGTTGCAGTAAACTTTTTCAACCAAAAATGGTCTTTGAACACAAATATTTCATAGGAGTAGCCTGACGATTTTTTAATACTAATCAATTTTATTCTATAGTACGTATTTAATTGATTATGAAATTAACTATTGTTTTGGAATTTGTTTTTGGTAAATATTTTTTTTCGATGTTTTAGGGAGAAATTTTTTTAGGATTTCAAACTATAACTCTGAATATTTCAAAAAATTTCAGGAATCAATATGCATATTTTTCCTAAAAAAATTCCAGGGATAAATTTTATGAATTTGGAATTTGTTTTGGGTAAATAGTTTTTTTGGACTTTTTAGGGAGACGTTTTTTTAGGATTTCAAACTATAATTCTCAATATTTCAGTGTATTTTTTCCAAAAGAAATTGCAGTGATAAATTTTATAAAATTAACAGTTTTGAGCAAAAATAATTTGTGATGCGATATCTGCATAAAAATTTTACACTATATGTTGTTGTTAATATTTTTAAATATTTCTGAAAACAAAGTATTTGCCCGGAAAGTTTTTAATGAGTTCAGTTAAGAAAAAATTTCATAAGAATTTTTTTTTGGAATTTTTTTGGATTTATTAATATCTACGTTCTATGCTTATATTTCTTGTCGAAATACATATTTGTTTTGAAAACATTTTTATTTTAAAAATTTATTGGAAACAAATGTTTTTTATTTTTTTTTTTAAGTACAAGTTCTTTGACNTGCAGCCCACAATTCGGCATCTGAACAAACAAGTTACACAACAAAGCAGCCAGCAGCGGCAATAGCAGCAAACTAATGAAGCAAGAAATCAAACAGCAAACAACAACAAACCAAGCAGCCAGCCTATCAGCCAACTGCAATGTAGTCAGCACGTCTAAGCAACAGCTGTTGGCCGGCGGCCCCCCACTGCAGCTGCAACTCCTGCAACTATCTAAAAGAACCACCGCTGCGTTTCCAATCTGCATAACTTTGCCCCGCAAACTGCTCGTCTTGCACTGCTTGTTGTGAGTTGCCTTGCTCACTCGTGCTTGTCATCCGGGAGTATAAATCTCCAGCCAACCATCCAATTGCTGTTGCTGTTGTGTTAACTGTATACTTCTCCACTGGCTGCCATTCACCTCCACCAACAACAGTCGTTATACAAAACACCACCGCTCTTGTTGTGGAGAGCTATAGCTTCAACGTTGCTCCACTCCTCAAAAGTGCTATGTGGACTATACTCGTTTTCTAAAAACACAACCATACACATTTATTTACGAGTATTTGTATTTATTGTGGCGCTGCCTGTTGTTGCTGCTATTTTGTTTAGGTTTCGTAGTGTAGTTGCAGTACATACCCTGTGGGAAAAATCTCTAGTTCTGAACTGGTGCGCTTCTAGTACATTTAGACCCAGTACTGGTTCGCGACAAATCTCTTTTGCATGCAAACAACTGGCGAATTTAACATGGCGATTTCCTAGGAAGTGTCAATTGTCCCTTTTTCGATAGTTTCGAACTAGTCCAAAAGACGAAAGAAAAAAATATCATGACTTTTCTATCTTTTCGGTTCTTCCGTGTGCGATTTTAAATTATTCTCAAAGAATTGNATTTATTTACGAGTATTTGTATTTATTGTGGCGCTGCCTGTTGTTGCTGCTATTTTGTTTGGGTTTCGTAGTGTAGTTGCAGTACATACCCTGTGGGAAAAATCTCTAGTTCTGAACTGGTGCGCTTCTAGTTAGTACATTTAGACTCAGTACTGGTTCGCGACAAATCTCTTTTGCATGCAAACAACTGGCGAATTTAACATGGCGATTTCCTAGGAAGTGTCAATTGTCCCTTTTTCGATAGTTTCGAACTAGTCCAAAAGACGAAAGAAAAAAATATCATGACTTTTCTATCTTTTCGGTTCTTCCGTTGCGATTTTAAATTATTCTCAAAGAATTTTTTTTTTTTTTCGATTTGAAATTAAATTTGTTTGAATGATTGTAAGAAATGTACGTTTAGATACCTTTGGCTGTAGCTGACTTTGCAGAGGTGCTCGCTGTTATTGGTTAGATTCCAGACGGTTACAATATGTTAATATGTTAACACAAACTTTTATTTTGTATTACCAAACTATGAAAAAGCAACTGCGAAGTGCAGATTGAAAGTGCATTTAAATGAAAAAGCCGCCAAACAAGCACCCGATGCATCCCTTTTTCTATAATTCCAAACCAGTTCTAAATTCGTCACCTTAGATATATATTTCTAAAGAAAAAAGTGAAATAAAAAAGTTTTTTTAAGAGTACCACATTTCGCTGATTTCGAACTGCTGGGGATCTAGTTATGTACTATCGGACTGGTTAATTTTCGTGATAAAGATCTTGTACGGAACTAGAAATTTTATTCACTAGTCCGCGGTTTCCCTGCAGGGTAAATACTCATAGCATGTATGTATGTATTTATTTTTGTTACTCGCTCCCCTCCTCACGCTCTTAGCTGCTTGACTGCTTCAGCTTGTTGGTTGGCTGGCTCGCAGACTGGTTGTTGGATCCGTCAGCACGGTCGCGGGTTGCGGTGGGCTTGTAGAATCATTTTTATTATTAGTTATGACCTCATCATCGATTATTTTGCGGCTGGTTCCGATTTAAGCAACACGGTCGTACGGTTGGTTGGTCGGTCGGCCCCTCAATCGGCGAGATGGTTGAGAGAAAGAGCTGCGGCGCGTAGGGAGGCGAACCATATCGGCGGCTGTCTCTCGCCTGCACCACGTTGTCGTGGGGCACTCGCTCTCTACCACAAATTGTGCTCTACCACTCAGTGCTCCTACAAAAGTATAATTATCAGGTAGCCTCCACAGCTCACTCAGTCGAATCTTGATATGCGAGCTTCATGCTTTGTACTCTTGTGTCGTACTTTTTTTACCTTCGTTTTAGTTTACCCGCTTGCATTTTTTGTCGGCGACCACTGCACAAGTCTCGTTGCCTCAGTGATTGTCCCAAATGCAAGCTGTAAGCAATTATTGCTTCCGCTTGTGCTGAAATACACGCCAGTCAGCGGGGCAACATTAAGTGAGTTGGCCTGGCCAGTTGGGACTTTTATGTGGTTGTTCGCTTTGCAGCTGTAGCCTGTATTTGATATGCTTTGTAGGAAGTTAATGCCAACAAACGACCCTGTAGTGGTCGTCGCCGACAACAACGTTGTTGCGAACCACATGCACGAAGATGTGGCGATGCGGTGTTCCCATTGGCTGTAGCTTGAGCGCTATGGTGATGCCAGACTATGCGCGCAGTTGTGCCAATTTTTGCGATTTTGCTGTAAAATCATTTTGTCGATACTCTCAGCGCGGAACTCCATACCAAGCATTTAAACCGTTGTGGCTTTCAGCGCTCACGCTGCAATATAAAAGTTATAGCCGGATAAAGCATCGAATGTTTAAATAGCTAAAGAGCATTTTGTGGAGTTGTACTCTTAATGCTGCTTATCGTTTTTTAACTTAAAATATTTATAAAAGTTTTTTTTTTGTATTTTACTCTTTAAATTCTGGTTCCAGAATCATTTAAAAATACGAATGGTACATTTTTTTTTTAATTATTGTTTTGAACAAATTTTTTAATGACCTCAAGCTGAAATCGATTATTTTTTTTATTTATTTGTAAGGTTTTTTACAATCAATTTCTTTTCACAAAAATGACTTTGAAAGCTATATGGGTATACATATGTACACATGTGAAAACTATTTTATTAAAATAGATTGTTATTATTTGTTAAGAACATGGTTAAGATCATTATGGCACTGAAAGTTTTTTTAATTTAACTTTTCCACTAATCAATTTGTCCTTAGCTTTTAACCCTCTTTACTAAAAAGGAGAAATTTAAATATAAATCAAATTTTAAAATATAAATAAAAAATACGAACATTAAAAAACCAAAAAAAATATAAAAAGTAAAACTAAATATAAAAAATTAAAAGTTAAAACAATGTGAAATAAAGAAAAAAAAGTTAATCCTAAATAAAAAAGATTTGAAAATTAATTAAAAAATAAAATAAAATATGAGCAATGGAAAAAAATTTTAATAAACAAATAACGGAAATGAAAAAATAAACAAGAAATAAAAAAGAAAGTTAAATAATATTAAATTAAAAACTAAATAAAAAACAAATAAAAAATTACAAAAAATAAATAAAAATAAGAATAAAAAATAAAAATAAATTAAGAAAAATAATAAAATAACAAAAATAAAAATCAATAAATTAAAAATTAAAGGTAAACACAAGCAAAGAAACCATACAAAAACTTAAAATAGTACTTGAAAACGAATTAAGATAGAAAATTAAAAATTTTGCAAAAACCATTAAATTCTACTTTCCGCCTCCGCTCGTCTCAGCGCTTTAGCAAGCATTACATTTTATTTCATTTCACACTTTTACATTTGGTAATCGGGCCGAAGCTAAACGAGACCCTTTTAGATCTGTGCATACATTCGCCTCGCATACACAATCGCAATCACCTCGGTTTCACCAACTCTCGCCAACCACGAGACGCCCTCGCTCCACTTATGATTATTTGTGCTTTGGTCCATATGTACACTGTTGTTGTTGCTGTTGTGTTTAGGATTTAAATTTGTTATATTTTGGATTAGTTGGTTGCTTTGCTTTGGCTATTGAAGTTTTTTCTTTCATAAAGTTTTTTTTTGTTGTTTTTTTACTATTTCACTGCTTGTGCCGTTCAATCCGTTCACTTTGCAGCACTTACCTCAACAGAACAGCAACCATTTAGCGTCCCACACAACGCAAGAAAACAAATCGAAATTCAAAGTTGCCAAATTTAGCAACTTGCCACCGAGTGAGTGAGTTTTCCAGCACGCCGTGGCCGCCGAAGTCAGGTGCGTTGTTGTTACTATGTACGTATACTGCTGTGCGTTTTTTTATGTTTTAATGGCTGATTTAAATCTTTGGGCAACTTGTTAGCTGATTGTTGGTTGTTTGTCTAGTGCAGTCGCCGTTGGCCGCGGCTGCTGTTTCGCCTACTGCTGCTGCAATCATGCGTAGGTGGTCAATGGCCAGCTGCTATGCCATCATCAGCTCTAAAGCGCTGGCTGCTGAAGTAAACGCGCACTTCGCAGCGGTTTTGCTGAAGTAGTTGATAGATAATGTAATTAGTTTGGAATCTCAATTGATTTTATGCAAAAGGAAAATATCTTTTAACCACATTTGGTAGTTTGGGGAGAGGAGCGTACAGTCCGCACAATGGCGTTGTGGTGGCAACACCTCGAATACCAGCAGCAATTTCTCTTCTTGTGCATTCCTATTTAAAGTCAGTGACATAACCGTTGATTTTATTTGCATTATTTTTAGATTTGATAATTAAATTTGATTGGCTTGTTTGTTTGGTTTTCGCTTTAGTTTTTTATTCCCAGTCAGATTTGCTTTATTTTATTTTATTTATTTTGCTTTTATTTATTTTTTGATTTGTTTTTGATTAATTTTTATTGTTGTTTTCAATAAATATAAGTTAATTTTTTATAAAAATATGTTTTTATTTAATAAATTATACTTTTTTAATTAATTATTTTTTTTACATAAATTATATTTTTTTCACTGAATTGCTTTTTCAATAAATAACATATTTTTTCAATAAGTTAAATTTTTTCAATAAATCATATTTTTTTTTTCAATTATATTTTTTTCAATAAATAATATTTGCTTTTAATTAATGATGCATATTTGTTTTCAATAAATTGTATTATTTAAAAAAATATATTTTTTCGAAATTTTATTATGTTATTTTTCAATAAAATATCGCGTCAAGGACGTTAGCAACATTTTTTATAAAATTTTATTTTTGATGCAGAAATGTTCCTAGTGCATCTAGATGCATTTCTGCATTAAACACAAAATTTTGAAAAAGATGTCCCTTGCGTCTTTTTGACGGTTAGGGCTGGTTATATGTATTTGTTTTCAAAAAATAAAATTTTTTTTCAATGAATAATATTTTTCAATAAATGATAGATTTTTAATAATTAAATTTTTTCAGCGAATTAATATTTTTTTTTTCAATAAAGTACATAAATTTGTTTAACAAAGTATATTTTTTCAATAAATTAGATTTATTTTAATAAATTATATTTTCTTATAAATTTATGTTTTTTAAATTACGTTTCTTCCGTTATTTTTCAATAAATTATATATTTTCCAAAAATTGTTTTTATTCAATAAATTATATTTTTCATTAAATATTATTGTTCCATAAATAATTTCACTCATTTTTTTAATTTTAAATTTATTAATTTATAAATTTTTTTATTTATTTTTTTTAATTATTAATTTTTGCCTTTATTTTCCATATTTTTTATAGCACACTTCTGTTTTCTTATCGTGAGAAGTCTTTTTCGTTTTTAATAAAAATTATTTTTTGCTCATTTAAAATTCCCATTCACTTCGCTTACCATTTATTTATAATTTGCTGCTGTTGCGTCAATAAGTTTTTGTTTTTGTTGCAGCCGATTGGCTGCACTTATTTTTCCATGCATTTTTTTTTTATTGCTACTCTATCGCATTTTTTTGCTATTTACTTGTTTGTGCTTGCGAATTCTTTTTTTTTGTTATTTCACTTTTATAGCTCCAGCTTTTATAGCTTTCTTGGTCCTCTACTGCTGCACCGCTGTCACATGTAAACATATTTATTTATTTTAGCTTTAGTTAACTGTCACCGTCGTAGAGTAAATATGCTATCACCGCGCAACGCCTCTGTATAAATAAGTTCTGTAAATGAATGACCTTTTCGTTGTATTGCAGTTCCCATTTAATTGCTGATAAGAATAATTTTAATAGTAGTAGTTGTAGTTGTTGTTTGTTGATTTCCTTTTTGCACTCGGAGAAAAAAGTGTTGGAAGATAAGCATTTGTGTTTCTTCGTTTTCTAGCTTTCATTCAAAGTTAGCTTAAGATATTCATTCCTAGTCATTTATCCAATATATCAGTATTGCTTGAATGGAAAAAAAGAATACAAGAATTCTTTTATTGGAAAAATAACAAAAATAAATCAGTTAATTGTCAAAGGTAATATGTAAGTCGACATTTTTTCGCTTTGACAATTTTGATGCAGTTCGGTACGTTTAAAGGAGCTCTGTTGAACTGCATCAAATTTTCCAAATCGCAAAAATGCTGACATCTTCCCTTTGGTAATTACCCGACTTAAATTCATATTTTTTGTGACGAAAACATTTTTAAAATGAGCTGTTTTTACAATTTTCTTGCTCGAAAAAGTTTGTGTAGTTTATTTTTTAAAAGAATTATCATTTTTTTATAACTTAGTAATTTTTTATTTACCAAAAGCGCATCGAAAAAATTTAAAATACTTATACATGTAATTGTTTTTAAACATAATTNTTTTTTTTTTTTTTTGTCTGCGTCTAAGTGATGAGCTTGACTGCTGTGAATGAACGCCAAAGAAGCATTTTTTGATGCTTCTTAGGTCATTTCCATTATCATACTTGGTTAAAGAATTATGCGCCGCACGGCTTGACTTCTGTTTGTATAAAGGGTGAGAGATTTTTTTTCGTATTCCATTCCTTTTCATTAGCAAATTTAAATATTCCTCAAAAAGCCGTGGAGACCTAGAGTAACAGTTCTTGGCTTAACAGTTTTTAGAGCCTATGCTCCCGAGCGCTAGCGACGAGCTTTTTGAGCTTTCAACGTCTGCGCAAAATCGAATTATCTATGTGGACTCGCAACAGAGTAAAAACTCTCTCTGATCACTACTGGAGAATGCCACTAAAGAATAAATCCACAAAGAGAGGTTCTCCTCTGAGCCCGTCCATACCAGATTTGATTAAAAGCTTTAAAGGGTATTTCCCGCGGGATATATTTTTGGTCGTGATTGAAGTAAGGTAATCTACTTTTATTTTATAGCAAAGTTGACCGCTTCACATAATCGCTTAACAAGATTTTTTTTAAGCTTTCTATCGTTTTATATTAAAAAATATCGCAAACAAATGTCGACCTCGACAAAGTTTTTTAAAGCTTTCAGTACAAGCTGACTTTGGTCGTCAGTTTTTTACGAGTATGGTAATGACCGGATATTCATTCATATGACATCTTTAGAGCTTCTTAAAGCGTTTATTTTCAGTTCAGATAGGGCGTTTTTGAAATAAATTCTGAGATCGGGATTTCTTCGATCAAATTCTAAGTAGGGCGCTTACGAACCAGCTGCCGAGATGGGTCGAACTTCCACTCAGCCGTGGATTTTACGAGAACATTTATAGACCAGCCACGATCGAAAAGAGCTTTTACTCTGTGTGCCTCCACATAAAAACTTTAGAAAGCTTTTAAAAGCTACTGGCGCACATAGGTACGTTTTGGTCGTGACTGCTGTAGACGGTTTAAGAGTAGATAGATAAATAGATAGATAGATATTATTGCACCGCGATCTAGTGTTCCATCTACTCTTCACAGTACTACTTCTAAACCTAAATCCCTGATGAAGTTCAAAAGCAATTTTGGAGATAGGGATTGAATGTGCTTAAGCTATGGCCACATTGAGCCTAAACTTCTCTCACGTCTTGACAAATGTCATATGACCATATCCCCAGTTGCCCTCTTAGCCTGCAGTGTCCTGTGAGGATACCTGTTATTATTCTAAGCTTCTCGTTTTGTTATACCCTCCCAGTAAACTCTTTGCCTGACGCATTCCTGACGAACTATGCCACTTTAAAACCCGCTCNCAGATTGTAGGGGGAACCAAGAGTTGTTGGCGGCGGCGTGTGGGTGGTGGTGCGGTTGTGTGTGTTATGTGGCCCAGTTGCCCTCTTAGCCTGCAGTGTCCTGTGAGGATACCTGTTATTATTATTCTAAGCTTCTCGTTTTGTTATACCCTCCCAGTAAACTCTTTGACGCATTCCTGACGAACTATGCCACTTTAAAACCCTCTCCCTCCTAAGTATTGCGACCCACTCCTAGGAAGGCCAACTGGAGTGATGGCTGCTGCCTCTCTTGCGCGACAATCAGGCGCCTCGTTGCCTTCCACTCCCTTGTGGCCAGGTACCCACGCTAATTTGCAGTTATTGTGTCTACCAAGAGTGTTAAACTTTTCAATGCACTCAAGCACCGATGACCTTACCTTTTCCAAATCCCTCTCTCNCCCTTGTGGCCAGGTACCCACGCTAATTTGCAGTTATTGTGTCTACCAAGGGTGTTCAACTTTTCAATGCACTCAAGCAATTTTAAGCAGAGTAAAAGCTCTTTCTGCTGAATACTGGATAACTAAGAAGAGAAAATAAATCATTTAAAATCGCTTAAATTAGCTAAACATTCATCATAAAATAATTTGCGTCTGCCATTTTTAGGATTTATGAGCTTTTTTTTGTGCCTTTCGAAACGTTTGCCTCAAATATCGGTAAAAATTCTTTTGCGCAGTGCATGCTTTTATTTTTTCAGTCATTTGCCTATGAATTTCCATGTATATACATACATATATACAGTTTATTTTGTACTTTAATCGCTTTTGCAAAAATAACATGAGCCTTAATTACCGCAAAATATGGCGCATTTGCTGATTTTGCGACAAGCTAATAAAATACTCTATAATGCTCTCAGCCCACCGCAGCCTAGGCAAAGAAAGAAAAATTATCAGTACGCTCTTAGAATGCCNGCTTTTATTTTTTCAGTCATTTGCCTATGAATTTCCATGTATATACATACATATATACAGTTTATTTTGTACTTTAATCGCTTTTGCAAAAATAACATGAGCCTTAATTACCGCAAAATATGGCGCATTTGCTGATTTTGCGACAAGCTAATAAAATACTCAATAATGCTCTCAGCCCACCGCAGCCTAGGCAAAGAAAGAAAAATTATCAGTACGCTCTTAGAATGCCTTTTTTACTTTTAAGCAGCGCCACAGTATAGCGCCAGCCACTTACGGGTTCACGTGGAATCGTTTACGAGGTTTTTAATTTTTAATTTTTGCTGCTGACGTCCACTTCACCAGCTAGGTTCAATGTCGCCTTCTGGCTGAGCTCCCTGCGTTGAATGCAAATTTACAATTTTTTAATTTTCTAAATTTGCTTGNGTCCACTTCACCAGCTAGGTTCAATGTCGCCTTCTGGCTGAGCTCCCTGCATTGAATGCAAATTTACAATTTTTTAATTTTCTAAATTTGCTTGTCTGTCCAAAGTTTGCATGGTGGTTGTGTGGTGTCGTGTTGGTTGTGTTGTGGCGCATTTCAAAACCGTTGGATGATTTCATTTCCAATTTTCATTCATCCGACATCATTTGCAACACAAAGAAAACAATAGAAAAAAATTGTTTAGGCGCTTAGCCAACGCTAGCTTCCTACGCCTCCTTCGACCCTCTTTAATCGTCTTACTTGCGCTCGTCAGCATTGGTGCTAAAAACATTTTCGCTTGGTAATGATGCAATCGGCGGCAGTGTGCAACGTAAAGGCGAACACCAGGCGTACTGGCTGCCAAAGGTTTTGGCTTTATTCGCTGTTAGTTTTTGGCTGTGGGCTTGTTGCCTTCCCCTTTTCTTCGATGTCGGCATTACCAGTTGACTGCAGTGCATTTGTGCGCAATCGCCAAGCGGTCAATGACTTGGAGAGTAGCTCTGTGCAATTAATGGTTGAGACCGTTACAAATCAGTGGAAAACAGAGGACAAAATTGTCAATTTGGGCGTCGCAAGCTGCTTTTTAGAGTAAATAAATTATAGTAAACTGCTTAGAAATATTTGTGTGACAAAAATTACATTTTATACGAAAATTTCCATTTTTATGACAATACAAAAACACAAATTTTAAAGCAAGACATAAATTGAATAGTTATGCGAATTTCATAGCACAAGCTGCAATTATATAAACACATAATGCGAATTTTGTAGCCAAATTAATAATATTTAGCAAAATATATAATTTTCACAAAAATATATGTACTATACATACATATGTATGTATAAATGTATGTACACTTATATAAAAAATTTTATTTTAGATATAACAAAAAATAAATAAATAAAACATTTTATTTCAACGGTGTTTATAGCGAACTAAAAGTTTCAAACCAAAATGAAAATTTTATAGCAAAATTTAAGTTTTATATCAAAATTAAAATGTTATAGCAAAACTAAAATTGTATATCGAAATTTAAATTTTATAGGAAAATTAAACTTTTTTGTAGCAAAATTAAAAGTTAATGGCGAAATAGAAAATTCAAATTTTATGTCAAAATAACATTTAATAACAAAATTAAATTTTTAAAGCAAGTTCAAATCTTATAACGAATTAAAAAATTATAGTCATTCTCTAATTAGATAGAAAAAAAAATTTGTATAGCAAATAAAAATTTTTATAGCAATCCAAAATTTTTATAGCAAACAAAAATTTTTATAGCAACAAAAATTTTATTGCAAACAAAAATTGCGTGGGAAACAAACATTTCATAGCAAACCAAAAATTTAAAGCAAATTCAAATTTTATAGGAACCAAAAAGTTGATGCCAAACAAAAATTTGATGACAAACAAAAATTGTATAATAAACAAAAATGTTATAGTAAACGAAAATTTAGTAGATAAAAAAAAACATTTTATAGTAAAACAAAATTTGATAAGTACATATGTACATACATAGAATCAATTTTGGGGAAAAAATAAATTGTGTGTCACATTATTTCTTCAAACGCTGAAAGAAATTTTTTTGCAAGCATTGATTTTATAGAAAAGACTAAATTTATTGCTATACATAGTATATTTGCATATTCCATCTAGCAATAAAATTTTCTAGAAATAAAATTTTCATGGCAAAATATGAATTTTATGGCAAAATTTTAGGTTACTAGTATGTAGATATGTAAAATTTGAGTTTTGTTGAAAAAATATTTTTTTATATAAAATAGTATGGCAAAAGTAGTATTAATGGCAAAGTATTTTATTACACTCAAATTTAATGTAAAGAGATAATTTTTTCGAAAACACTAATTTTTTAATATTTTCATCTTCTATTTACAGAGAGGTTCTAAATGCTTGGCGTGCCAAAGCGCGTTGCAATGTGGTGCCCGCGGAACGTACACAGGAGCTCTTCCATGAGCTGAGTTTTCATCCAAGTGAAAAGCAAAGTGAGTGATTGGAAACTTAAAAAAAAAAAACAATTCCTCGCTAAATTTATATTTTTAAGAAAAGGATAGGAAATACCGGTTTTCGAGAGAGAACTAGTCCTGCTATAGAAAAAGCTAGAAACGGTGACGGAGTTTATTTTCGAATTTCACTCAAATATTTCAAAGGCAAAAAAGACATTAATTTCCAAAATTAAATATTTTTCATGTACATATGTATGTATATAGAAAGCAAAAATTAAAATCTCTAAAAATCTTGAAGTTAAAATTTTTCTTATTATTTATTTTTGCATTTTAAATGTGTTGAACATTAAAGCGCATTTTAAAATTTAAATCCAAAATTTCAAAACTTTTAATATTTATGTTTCTTACTTAGTTTCTGAATTAATTTTTTTTTTTTACACTAAAACATTACATCAATTTTGTTTTTATTTCTATTCAAATATTGATTCTAAATAACCTGTGGCAAAATAAATTTGAGTGCATTTTTTCTAGCTAACTTCACTGAACAAATTTTATTCCGTAAATAACTTTTTCCTAAATTCTCTTTCCAGTTAGCGAAATGCTACAGACAGCCAAATTATTGGCTCGCAAAAGCAGCCGTCAATCGAATGGTCTCACCTTTGGTGAATTTTGTGTGCTAGCAGCTGATCTAAAACGCTTTCGGTGAATTTGCTTAAACGATATTCCCATAAAAAAACAATTTAAACTCTTTCTTCTTCTATTCAGCGCATCGACATTCTCGCCATCGATCTGTGACAAAGTGAATCTTTTAAGCTCTCTACAGCCAGAAAGTAATGACAATAGTCGTGCTGGTGGTGGCCTCTTACCCAACACGGAGGCCAATAACAGTAGCCTGATGTGCACCGCTTCGACATCAACGGGCACCAGCAGCGGCAACGGCACTGAACTACGTAGTACAAAATCCCTAAGTAATGTCGAAGACTGCAAACGTAAATTGTCAAAAGGTGATACATCGGCACCGGTCGAGGTGTTCCTAGGCGGTTCGTGCAACCCCACCACCTGGCGTGCCGATGTAGCGATACCGGCGTTGAAAGAGCTTGGCATTTCCTTCTATAATCCCGTGAGTTGCTTACCTTTGGCATGCAATTCAATGTTTCTAATTGTAATTTTGTTAATTTTAAATTTCTGCTTTCTTTATCTCCATCTTGCAGCAAGTTTCTGATTGGACGCCTGATCTCATCGAGCTGGAACATCGCGCCAAAGAGAAGGCGCGTGTTTTGTTCTTCGTTATGGATTCGGAGACGCGCGCATCTGCTGGTGCCATTGAGGCGGCACATATAGCGGGTCAAAACTGCAAGCAGCTGGTGTTGGTACTACATCCATATAAACGTAGTCAATCGATTCTTAATGAGCAAATATCCCAGCAGTAAGTTACATACAAGCAACTCGCATAGACGCATTTTTTAATTGCTTCTATTTTTTCCTGTTACACAGAGAATACATTGACCTCCGGCGCAATCAGCTAATACTGAAGGAATTGGTCACACGTCGTGGCCTGCCAGTTATGGATGATATACCATCGGGTCTGCAGCGCACCAAAGAAATTTTGGCTGGCATTAGAGATCCACCCTCGAATATAGCATCGATTTTAGTGTAAGTTGAATGATGAAGCATAATATAAAAGATTTGTTAATGCAATACTCACTCTCCTCTATCCCACAAGCAGTGTAGTACGCGGCGCATTCGATCGTGTTAACCCAGTGAACGGCATCATTACAGTAGCACAATGTCAACGCGCTCTCTTATATTTAGGTTACGCTCAGAGTCTAGTTAAATTAGACAATTTAAATAAAATAGTAGCAGCTCAACGTGAAACGCTTGAAACGTTAGAAAAACGTAGTACAAAATCGAGTGCTCAGCGAGATATCAGCGGCAGCAGTAGCAGTAGCACCAAGAAGAGCGCATCGTCCTCGTCCACATCATCGTGCAGCTCAGATACGCCGACCGCTTCGGTAAACGAATCGGCTGATGTCGATTTTGATTTATTCTGCGTGATCTCCGCTTATCTCTCGGTGCTGCAGCAGGAGATACAAGAAAGTGGTTGCATTTCGCCCATAAAGGGAACGAACGTACCACCACCGCCCGTCTATCTTACCAATATGCAAGGTAAGCGCTAGCAACGTTCATGTTTGCTATGATAAATATAATATATATTCCATTTTTCCCCTTCCACACAGGTGATGAGAGCAATTTTGCCATCAGCTATTTCACCAGCAAGAACATCTCACGCACCTCAAGTCAAACTAGCGTACCCGGCAACGATGAACGTCACAGCAGCAGCGATTTGTTGAGTCGCAACCGCGATAGCGGCACTTCCTCGCCACAACCATTGGATCAGCCACTGAAATCTCGCTCGGCCGCTCACTTAGGTAAAGCAAAAACAAAAATACTTGTTAACATCGAATCTATAGAAACAACCGAAATAACAACAACCATCCAAACCGCTCATACACCACCGACACCGCCTAATACTTCTACTACTACCGCTACAGCTTATCCGGGTTTGAGCACAAACACAACAACAGTACAACCGCTTACGCAAATCAACGCCAATGCCGCCGCCCAAATGCACTCAGCACTCGCGGGCATGGATGGCAGCAACGTCACAGCTGACGCTGAGGAGAGTGATTCAAATGACTCCGTGTTCTCATCGAGCAGCTCCATTAATTCGGTAAATTGTAATTATGGCGGCGGTGAAACGCTCACTTTCTCTGGGGTGGACTTTCGTGACGTTTACCTTGGTGGTAGTTGTTTTTTGCGCACCAAATGGCGTCAAGATATCGCTATGCCGTACCTGAAGAGCAAATGCATCACTTTCCACTTGCCATCGCTGCACGAGAGCTTGCAACCGTCGCAACTGGACTTGCCCGACAAAGTATTTGAGGATGCGCGTCAGCTGGGCGCACAGGAGACATCACTGAAACGCACACGCCGAAAATATCGCGGCGCAGCGCTGGAGGAAGAGGAGGAAGAAGAGTTGACTGTATCAGAAGAAACATACAGTTGGGCGTTGCCGCCGATGCGGCCGTATCTTTTCAACCCCTCGCTGTTAGATGCCAGCCGGGTGTTGCTGTTCGTCATCACCAATGAGACACGCTCGCTGGCGCCAATGACGTTGGCGGCGCATTGCATTGGGCTGATGTACAATGTGGTTTTAGCTGTGCAAATGCTGCCCGAGGACTGTGTGATAAACAATGAAAAGGTGAGTGTGTGTGGGGAGGAGGAAGAAATGAATGTTGAAATCTTTTTTGAAGTGTTTAAATAATTTCCTTTTTGCGCTTTCTTCTTACAGCTCACGCCGGCTGCTATCAAAGATTATAATCGCGGTCGGTCGTATCTAATTGATTTGGCCAAACGCCAAGGTGTGCCTGTGTTCAACGATTTGAAGGCAGCTTTGGAATGTACTGTGGATAAGATAAAAGCGTGTAACTCCAGAGGCAGTCGTTATGATTGAATGAGCTCTCATATGCATATGCAGTTGAATCACCTGTAAGCCTTTAAAAGTAATCTGTCTACAATTGAACTTTGACAGCATTTAGGGTGAGACGCTCCAAATACATACATAACTATACATACAAACATAAATACGACGAGTACCTACTACATGGGCAGCAGATTTTAGCAGAATTTTTTCAACAACATATACTATATTTAGAATACATACTATCGGATCCGCGTGAATTCAACTTTTACTTAACTACATTTGTAATAGTTTAGTGTTTTTATGTTTAAAATTATGAAGCTTCAATTCTATGCATCATAGTTACATAGCGAATAAGTGAAGATTTAACCCATATACGTGCATAATGTACGCGACAGATGCCTTAACCGTGCGCCAATCTACTAATTCGTACTATGTAAGTCCTTGTTTAATTTAATTTAATCACTATCTAATATAAAAAAATAGTACATACGATTATCGTCCTGTAGTGCATATATCGGCAATGTAAACACAAACAAAAAGCTAAATCAATTTTAAACTTACGACAATTTTACATACAAATAGCATATAACATAATAATAACAATAAATCTAAATCTATACATAAAATTAATAATAATATTAACCACCTAATGCCTAAAAAAAAAAAAATAAATAAATATATACATAAATATACCTACCTTAAATATACAATTACCTACTATACATACTAGCTTAGTAATCGTAAGCGTGATGATGTTTGCTAATAATAAAAAATGTAAGTGTATGAGTTAACACAGAAAATAATACTCATTTCAATTAAAAAAAATCGATGATAATACTCGAAAGTTTTCGCAGCTAGTTAGCGTTTCAATATATTTTTTGTGCTCTCTGGCGCCGTTGGCTAGACAGCGAAGGCACAGTGATCTAATAAATATCACCTTAAATATGATATATTACTGAGAATTCACACAAAATTACACACTTCTAAAATGAGACGGTTTTAAGCATAGAAAATCAACCAAAATATTGTTGAGTTTCAGTAAGATTATAAATTGGTTTCGGAACACTGAGCCGTATGAATAAAAACTAAGCAATTGCTTTTTCTTACAATTTGAAACCTTTTACTTAAATTTATTTGAACAAATGAAGTTATTATTCATACGGCCCAATGGCACACCCGTAACCCATAGGCAACCCTTTGCTAGAAATCCGCGAGTGAATTTTGTCCACCTAGCTTGTTCTACCCGACACACTGTTAGTCGCGGGCGCAGATTCTCGTTGTATGAAGTGGTGAAGTGAAAAGATTTTTCATCACTTGGCATAAAACTTCAAATATTTACATATTATTCTATCTAATGAAGAATAAATTAGTTAAGTATATAAAAGTTTTAATTTTTGAAAGAGTTATGGATGGGCGCAGGAAATATTGAGCATTTTGTTCGAAGTCGTTGTTTTTATTTCGCTATAATTTCCTAGATTTTCACCGGAGTTTTTTTAATCAAAAGCCTTTTTAATAACAAGTAAATTTTAAGCAAAAAACAATGCCGACTTCAGTTCTCATCTACGAATTTAAGATTATCTTTAATTTCTTTATGATCCTATGTTCGGATATAAACCAAATTAATATGGGACCACTTGCGCGGTAACACCTTTCCGTTAAAAAAAAAAAAAAAGAGTTATAGAAATCGGTTAACGTGGTCCAAAGTTATGCGGTAAGATACAAGAAAAAAAATACAAAAAATATTCCGACAAACTGACAACCTTCTCCTTTTTGTGAAGTCGATTAAAAAATAAAACAAAACGGATTAAAACAAAAAATTTTAACTGAGTGCGACGCTATTCTATTCATTTTATCACTTCATGTAACGAGAATTATCATCCCGTAAGATAAGGAAATATCTCATGAGACTTTGGAAAATGCGTTTTTAAACGGTGTTCACATGATGCAATTTTAGAGGCGATTAGTTGAATCAAAAGTTGGCTGCCCCCCCCCCCCAACTTTATTGGAAGCGATTAGTTGAAATGCCGTTCACACCAGGCGATTGTTGCTTTCAACTAAAAGTTGCCTGCAAAATCGCCTCATATAAACACCGTATAACATACAACTACGGTCAAAGATTTTGCACCCAAATTAAAAATAGTGTTCGCAACTTATGTTTATGTATTTATTTTTAATTTTTGTCTAATAAAGTGCAAGTTTCAAAGAGCTAAATATTACCATTGATTTTGAGAATTTTTTTTGTCAAGGGTGTTGCGAATTTTCTTCCATAAAACGCATAAACAAAATCTATTTTTATATGGAAAGAAATGCGCAACACTCTCGACAAAAAATTAAATGGGCTAAAAAACTGGGTGCCCGAAAATATTCTAAAAATTCTATCAAAAATTTTTGTAAAATTTGTGCAAGCTTTGAAACCTTTTTTAGTTGCATTCTCGTACCTGATAATTATTGAAAGTTATCAAAAACTATCAGCTTTTTGCGTTCGCGTATGAAAAAAACTTGCAAAGTAGGAGAAATTGAGAGAGCAAAGTGACATTTCATTTTGAGGGGAAGCTGCTAGTTTCTGCTGGAAAAATTTTTGCCCGCAGCAATTTGCTAACAGGAAAACAGCTGATCAAAAAGAACCAAGTGCAGAAATCATGAATATACCTATGTAAACCTCTAGGTAACTTTAACACAATCTCGAAGGTGTAAGTAACGCCCATTGTTTATGTCAAAAGTAAAAAGGTTTTAATACTTTTGGTAACATTTTCTTCAAGTGTGTTACAACAGTGCGCGTATGTAAATTTGGCTATTTGCGCGGCTATTAAGTAAATTTGTGTCTGTGTTCATAACTTCGACTTTGATACACTTTTTTCGTTCCACATAAATCGCTTAATGCACTGTTTACCTAAAAGCATAAACAGACGGCAGCGTTGATCCGGATCAACTCGGGAACAAACTGCAGTTGATCCGGATTAAGTCCGAGTTAATCTGTATCAACGCTGCCGTCTGTTTAACGACCACTGCCAATTAAGTTGTTCGATCTGCTGTTAATTTCGGGAATTACCCCATGTACGCGGCACACTCCTAATTCGATTTGGCAGTTATCGTTGCTTTTCCATTATTTTTTCTATCTCTCTTTGCTTTGATTTGTCTTTGTCTGGCTTTGACAGCTGAGTTCGACAAATTCCCCATAAAATTTTGGGCCGGCAACGAAATATTTCGCTCCCAATAATTTATATGGCGAATTAAGTAAATCGGTCCATCACTGGTTAGCCAATTTTGAGTGAGTGAGCGCATTATCACTGAAAATGTTGGAAATACCGTATTAGAAAATTGTATACAGGGTGTCCGAGAACTCAACGTCAAGCTGAAACGGGGTGACAGGATTGATTGTAACCATCATGAGAAAAATCAGAAAAAAAAGCTATCTCATGCAGTTTGAAAATTATGGGCATTTAAAAAAAACCCCAGAAATTTTTGTCAAACTGTAACCATTTTTCGGTTAATGTGGTTAATTTTTATTATTTTTGTTAATTGAAACTTTGGAACCTTAACCCTAAATAACATTTCTAGAACCTAAGTCAAAAATAATGACCCAATTGCCCCAAGTTTTCTAGAATTAAGACTATTTGTTAAACTACGAATTTAAATTTTTTATAATTTGTCGACTTTGAAAGGCCCTCCTTTAAAAAAAATGTACTAAAGTGCCTTGGCAAGTGCCAACAAAAGTTCGCGCATTTAATCAGGATTGTAAAATGGTACTTGTTAGTTTCATACTAAAAAAATAAAAACCTCAAGTAACCCGATTTTTGCTAACCCATTTTACTCAGTTCAAATGTTTTTTATTCGCACAAGCTCTTGGTAGGTTCTTAATTTTACGGCAAAATGATGAAAGAGACGGATAGTGGACTTGTTTGCCATGAGCGAGCGAGACAGATAGTGACGCCACTTTTACCAAAGTCAACAAAAATAAGTAAAATTAATAAAATAATGAAAAATCTTGACCTAGTTTAGTTTAGGTTTATTGGAATAAAAGTCAGATAGGGAAATAACATTTCTTATTACAATAAATGTTCAAATTGCTTACCATCAGCCTCAATACATGCCCTACATCTTCTTAAAAAAGATCTAGAGTGGATGTCCTCAGCAGCTTGAGAAATTCGTTCACGCAGCTCGGCTACGCTCTCAATATGCTTTGAATAAATTTTTCTTTGAAAACGCCCTAATAAAAAAAAAACAGGGGATTTAAATCTGGGGGAACGGGCTGGCCACGAGATAGTGCCTGAACGGCCAGTCCACCTTCCCGGATATTCTTGGCCAAGGAAATCTCTTACTTGCACTGTGTAATGCGCTGGGCAGCCATCTTGTTGATACCACATGTGGCGACGATCTGTTAGTGGTATGTCCTCTAACAAAGTTGGTAAATTTTCTCGTAAAGAATGTAGGTAATTCGTGTCATTCAAGTTCTCAGGCAGGTCTAAAGACCCAATAATTTTGTAGATTCATCTGACCAGAGAATTTTTTGGATGAATTGGGGATTTTCATTATGCCTCTGTAGCATTGTTCTACAAAATGAAATCCTTTCAGGATAATCTCGAGGAAGAAGACTTTGAACTCGTTGTACGTGAAACGGATGCATTTCGGCTCTTTGTAAAATACGATGTGCTGTGCTTTTGGGTATTCCCGTTCTTTCTTCAATTCCACGAACGGCAATACTTGGGTCATCTGCGACCTCTTGCAGNCGACCTCTTGCAACACTTCTTCCTCGTAAGGAAAGCGAGCTCTACCTCCAGCCCGTATTTGATTCGGGAAATGGCCGCCCTCTGTCAGTGAACGGTGCACATTAACAAACACGCAGTGATCCGGATAGCGCTCTAAATTTGGATATCTTTCCCGATAAAGTCTAGCGGCGGCACTTGCGTTGCATCTGCATTCTCCATAAATGAGTTGCATGTTCGCATATTCTTGTGAAGTGTAGCGCGTAGGCATGGTAGATAACAAGGATGCCGACACCAAAGTCCAATTCCAAAAGAGAGAAGCCAAAGTTGCCGATATGTAATCAACAAGTACAATTCACAAAAATCCAAGTCCAAAAAGCCAAAGTTGTCAGTACTAAATAAACACAAGCGAATACGGAAAGGTGCGCTGTNTTTTGTTTCTTAAAAGCAACCCTGCATGCTTGGAAGGCGTGTGTACCAATAATTTCATCCCTAGCATATTCATCCCCGAGGAAGGCAGTCGCCAAATTCACCGAAGGTTGTTTACTGGTTATATTGTGATACGAATGTGCGAAATGTACTAACTGCTGTGGTGGCGTTATAGCTGTCTACTTTGTTGCTAGTTAAATGAGAAAAATTGCTAGTTTTGCAAGAAAATCACCCTTCAAAAAGTTACTAGGGAGTCGGTAACGTCGATAACTAAGTTTAACCGGAGATAAGTGGTAACCAGTCATTGAGTAACCGGCCCTAAGCAGAGAACGTCTATGAATGAGAAGGCGCATTTTCTGTGTGAACTAATTGCCTAATATTACCGGCGTGAATTTTTCTACGCACGCACGCAAGTTCTTCACATTTGAGCATNGCAAGTTCTTCACATTTGAGTAACCGAAATAAATTTGCGTGCGTGATTTTTCAGAGTTGCATTTCTGTCCAATTTCAGAAGTTGAGCAAAATTTGAACATAAATGCAGAATAGCTTCGATTCCTAAATTAAAAAAAAACGTACGGGGATCGATAGAGAACATTGAGTTGAGTATAACGGTATATTTCTTTTCTTGCGGAAACAAAAACTACAAAAGTTATTAAGGGTCAAAGTTCAAATTAAACTATTTTTTAAATAAAAAATTCTTAAAAAGTAATATATGGATTTTAAAAGTTTTGACCTCAATCGGTAGGAAATTTAGTTCCCTTTAATTTGATATACATTTTTTATATATGCCTTATTTAGTTTTCACAAAAATCTAATTAATGTACGCAGAAAGGAATTCCGCTTCCCTTCTGCGGCAACACAGAAAGGAAAATTCTACTTAGGGAGGATTATATTTATATCAAATTAAAGGGAATCAAATTT
>NW_016160213.1:15628-25590 GCF_001687245.7 Rhagoletis zephyria | reverse complement strand
TTCTCTCGCTGTTCGCAGTGTTCATCCAACTTGACGTTTCTCTTTGTGGAACATTCTACGTCATTCCTCGAACATTCTGCCTATTTCTCGTTGTTCGCTTTGTGTTGCCGCAGTATTCGCCACAATACAGTCGCTAGCTGCGTTTCAGTGATCGCCGATCGAGATTTCATTTATTATTTTACATTATTTGGATAAAGAAAAGTTACGCAAATTAAACATCGATATGATGCTGATAGAAATCTGGATTAATTTGTGTAATCAGACATGCACCGTGTTGCTCCTATTAAGTGTGGAAATTATAATTGACAGCACCGACAAATGAATATATACACAAACAAATGTTTGGTTATGGTTAAAACAATTCAAGTTTTTGTATTGAATTTTCGGTTTAGAATTTATTTTTCTTTTCAGTAGGGATTTTTGGCATTATCTTTTCCGTGAGAATTTATCGTAATAGATACGGATCTGAATAAGCGACTGGAACACGGCTGTTTGTCAAAAGCATACGATTTCGAACTCGCGTAAATGTACATTTGCTAAATGCGATAGCATGAACGCTCTTCGAAAACATATGTTCGAAAGTGCTAAATGTTGCATTTTAAATGCAGCAAAAACGCTGCATAAGACAAATCGTGTCAGCTGACTCGGGTTTACGTATCGGTAGGTTTACGTTCTTGACTAATTTCAGCTTAAGAGTAAGCACCAGTAACTCAGCACAGTGCTGAGTTACACACCTCTATACCCGTGAACCAAGAATACATTAGCGGCGTAAAAACTCTGGCATATCTGATTCAAATTCCTGGCAGGCATGCTGAGTTAATTTGTATTAGGTAGCACAAATTCAAATACGATTTCTACCCCTGACGGAGCACTTATCCGCATTTACTAGTTGCCAGCTGATTTGATACAAATTTTGAACTCAAAATGGAAAGGAGGGAAAAAATACGAATGGCAGCTGTTTTATTGGCAAAACACAATTTCTTATTTAAAAAGAAACTTCACATTCTTCTATTAAAATTATTAAATAATATGAAAGTAATTAATGGATTGGCCAGTATGAACCTTAACTTGCTGTGCCAAGCTGTGATTGTTACACCTCCTGATATCAGAGAAAGGCAGCTGTCGAAATTGGTAAGCATACCTTTCATTTTCATTGTATAATAAATATCCGGTATTCCTTTAAGGAACGCAATGGAACTTTTTGGGAGCGTGATGTGCCTTTAATGGACGAAAGTCGTTTCAAAGAAAATTTTCGAGTCAATAGAAATACGTTTCGAAGAATTTGTGAGAAAGTTAAAGACATTGAAAAGGTGGACAGTAATATGAAGCCATGTATTCCACTTCATAAAAGAGTAGCTGTCTCACTATTCGCATTGGGATCAGCTGCGGAGTATAGGACTGTTGCAAGTCTCTTCGGTGTGGGACGCAGTACTGTTGGGGAAATTCTTTTGGATTTTTGCCAAGCAGTATGTGAAAATCTTTCTGCTTCCATTAATTCCTATCCTCCTAATCCACAAGAGATAAGAAAAATTGTTGATGGATTCGAACGCCTAGGATTCCCGCAGTGTTTTGGAGCTGTGGATGGCTGCCATATAGAAATTCAACCACCAAAAAAGAGTGCAGTAGACTACCAAAACTGCAAGGGTTGGTACTCGGTGATCTTGTTAGCGAGCTGTGACCACCGGTATATTGAAATTTGCTTTAAGCTTATTTACAAAAAAAAAAAAATTATGAAACGTCTCAATCTTCTCCAGATCAAAATTTACCTACATAAACATTGGTTCACCTGGTAAAAACAACGACTCTGATGTTTTCGAAAATAGTGCATTAAAAAGATATCACGAAACTGCGGATATTTTTAACCAGAATAGCAAACGCATATGTGGAGTCAATGTACCCGTTTTCCTTATAGGCGATTCGGCTTTTGGGCTCTCGCGGTATATGATGAAACCATTTCCATATTCAGCGAATCAGTCTTATATAGAAAAAAATTTTAACTACGAACTATCTAGATGCCGTCGCCCTATTGAAAAAGCATTCGAGCAACTTAAAGCTCGATTCAGAAAAATAGGTCGACGCTTGCAGGTCGCACCAAAAAACGTAAATATCATAATTAGAACGTGTTGTATATTGCACAATTTTTTAAAATTGGAAAACGACGAGGTCTATACCGCTTGGAGGCAAGATGCCAGAGAAGACTTAAATGCCAGAAGTCAGCCATGTCATACTACAAGAGTTGGCGAAAATGATGTGAACGCATCCGCTATTAGAAATGCAATAGCCGAGAGTTTTCGTAAGAACCAATATAAAAATCCTGTAAATATTGAACCCGAATCCATTTTCGAAAAAAATCAAAATATGATTTTATATACATTCAATTGCTTTTTTTTATTAACTCATTAATAGCTATAAAATTAAAATCAGAGAGTTTCTGCAATTCACTTCCGAGTGAATTTCAACCCCATTAAATTTGAGTTCAATGTGAACTTTGTTAAAATTAAATCGGAAATTTGCAGAACCTGCCTGAATAATTCAGTCTTCCCTTCTTTTTCAACAAAACTGATTCCAACTATCCACATTTCCTTTTCACATTTTGTCTATTAAATTTCTCATCAAGCCTAAAAATTCTTTTGAGGTATCATTCTGCTCTCTTATGGCAGCAACAACCTCGTTTGTCAACACCTTCGTATCTTCCATCACACTCCTCAATATTTCTGTATTTTCATGCATAATTCTTATAATTTCTTCCGAAATATTCCTTCTTCCAGGGGAAGTGGATGGTGATGTATCAGGAAGCGAGAGAGGTGGTGATGGTGGCGGCAGTGGCACTAGCAAGGGTGACGATGTTGACGGAGCTGGTGGTGATGATGAGCGTACTGATGGGGTTGCTGATGCCAGCGACTGAGAGTCTGCGTTTAATAGGCTGTCCTAAAAAATTAGTTTATGGAAATATTTTAATAAACACAAAATACACTTGACATGAAAAAACAAACCATTGAAAATGATCCACAGACTTCCGCATTATTAACTGCTGTTCCTTCAATTATTCGTTCTATCGCCATAAAATGCTTCCATGTCGATGGGCTTCCTGCCGACGCACCCCCTTTCTTTTCATTTCTGCAAATTTATCAAGCAAATGAGTTGTGCAAGTTATTTATTTATTATAATTTACCTATATCTTTGTGTTAAATTCCTGATTTTTACGTGTATGTCCTGCGCAGTGAATTTTCTATTCATTTCCCGAGAAATTCCAGCATAAATATGCCGATTCCTTTTGGCTCGCCGCAAATCAGCAGCCCGTGCTGCCCACAATTTTAGTAAAATTTTATCGTCCAGCTCGCTCCAAACAACTCGCTTCTTTATTAATGACATCTGAAATTGACAAATACAAGTCTTTATTTTGTAATTGTCTAAATTTTACACAAAATAAATAAAAAAGAAACTTTGCTTGTTTTTCCTTATTTTCCTTTTCTGTCAATTTTTGACAGTAGCAAAAGCTACTTTTCCCATTCACAATAGTACTGAACTAGTGATGGCACGATTAAACGAATAACCGATTATAATCGGTTATTTTCATACGCGTAACGATTTAATTGTATCGAAATTTTCCTTTCGATTAATCCAGCGATTAACCGATTAATTTTGATAATAATCGACAAGAAATCATCAAAAACTGGCTACTTTACTCACACAATAATGAATCAAAATTCCGTAACAAAATTGGCATTCTTACCACTCAAAAATATTAGCAATAATATATGTGTCCATTCTACCGGATACATACATATATATGTATACTTTTACTAGTTGGGAGATTTTTTATATTCTCGTATTCTGCAAATTTTTTAAACGATATTTTTGCAAAAAGCGCAACACAAGTTTAACCTAACAACTAAACAAATAAAACAACTAAAAAAACACAACGCAGGTATCCACATATTTGCATTTTATTTTCCAAATGCGGTGTTTCGCGCTTTTTTATATGGAAGAAAATAAGCATCACCGTAAAAAAAAATTGCCAAAAATCAACGGTAAGTGGTACTTCAATTTTGCAATTTTTTATGCAAAAATTTAATGGGCTTACATAATAATAATAATAGATTGGCGCTACACACATGTTAGTGTTTGGCCGAGCTTCTCCTCCGATTTGTGGCGTGCGCCTTGATGTTGTCACACAGTGCGGAGGGACCTACAGTTTTACGCCGACTCCGAACGGCGATTGTAGTTTTATGAGAAGCTGTTTTTCATGGCAGAAATATACTCGGAGGTTTGCCATTGCCTGCCAAGGGACGACCGCTGTTAAGAAAAAACCTTGTTTCTATATTTTTGCGATGTTGCTTTGACCAGGGTTTTAACCCAGGCGTTACGGAGTGGAAGCGCGCACTGCTTACCACTACACCACAGCGGCAGCAATGGGCTTACGCATACTGAAAATCTTTCTAAAAATCAAATTAAAAAGCTCGAATTTTTTGAATACCAAAAATAATTATTGTGATGCGCTTATAATTTTGACACGGGGTGTATAACGGATGGTATACTACTTAACACCTTTTTAATTATTGTTTCCCTCATTTTTTAGTTTTCTTGATTGTTTGCGCACTGAATTCATGGTAAATTTTTATTACTTATTCCATCTTCTGACCGACATCAAAAACATGTTTTCGTTGCTAATACTATGTTCTGACCGACATCGAAAACATGTTTTCGTTGCTAAAACTGGTTTTCGACCTAAAACTTGTGTTGTCGTCAATGTAAAATCTGTCAAACGAAAACAAGTTTTCGCTGAAAACCACTTGAAAACTCACGTTCCACTCATTCCAATCGGTGTCTGCACTAGTTTTTTTCGATTATTTATCGAAGTGGAAGTCATATTTTATCATCTTTAATACGCTATTTCGTACTTATTGTTAATTGGCTGGCAAAAGTAAAATAAGAATGGTAGTAAGAGGTTGCTAATGAAAAGAAAATGTGGGAAAAGCATTTTGATTTTGTTTTTGTGTAGCAAAACTGCAATGCGAGGNGTAATATAAGAAATGTCAACGAAAACACTAACAGCCGGTGTGAACAGCCTTCAGCCCACAATTCCAAAACTCGTTTTCAAAGTGTTTTCGTTGTCGGTCAGAACATGGTATTAGTAAATGGTTTTTATTATTTTCGATTTTAATCGAAACGACCGATTAACCGGTTAATTTCTTACGATTAATTGCAATTATTAATCGAATGCTTTCGATTAATCAGTTAACCGATTAATCGATTATTAAAGTTTTTTTGCCATCACTAGTTACTGAACTGCCAAATGCGGCAGCATTGCCATACTAAAACTCGCAACAACAGTTAAATTATCTTGCATCCCAACAAACATTCAGGTTTAAGTTCAACCAGCTTAAGTTGGGAACTGAGGTATTTTTCAAATCTACAACGTTGTTCAACAGTACCTCAAGTGGAGGATCATAGCGTTCTCAAAAAAAATAGCATTTTTTTTTTGTAAGAAAATATGATTGTTTCTAAAGTTCAGAAAATGCTAGTTTTCAACTCGAACATTACATATCTTATTACATTAAACGAGCAATTCTTGTATATATATATATCCATAGGGGTCTCGTAAACGGCTCTAACGATTTTGATGAAATTTTGGACACAGATAATGTTTTGGATTTTAAGGCTGTGTGCGAGTACGTCTAAATTGCTACCTAAATAGAGAAAAATCCTAAATCACTGGACAGTGTTGGTAACGCAGTGAATAGGAACAATTAGATTTTCTGCGAGCATAATTTTCAACCTAAATTGAATAGTCAAATATATTTGAGCGAGCGATTAAGTGAAAAACGATTTTTTGATGTTTTAAATAATTTTTATCATTGCTATGGCACAAAAAAAAAAAAAATTCAGAAAGATGTAAGTATAAATTTATTTGATTTTTGCATTCAGATAAGTATGTGTGTAATTCGATGGATGTACATATATTATTTCGCAGGGTCAGAAGAGCAAACGGATTCTTTTATAGATGCCAGGATGGAGCATTCTCCTTTTTTGTTGCAAATTTATTATATTGTTAAATAGTCACAAAGCTACCACAAAATTATTCATTTTATAGATATATTTATTAAAAGCAAACAAATTCAAATTCCAAAACAAACAATTTAGGTTGTCAAACGAACTCGCACAGTTTTAGCAGCTGTTTTCCTAAATTGTAGCAGTGCTGGAAATTTCCAGTGGAATGTTAGTTTAGGTACTAAAATTTAGTTAAACTCGCACACAGCCTAAAGTTATCTGCATAGGCAATATCTCCGAGAAGACTCGTATAAGGTTGCCACCTATTCGAAATTAGTTACAAATTAATTAAAACATCATAATATGGGTATCAAACGGAAGGTATTTTAAAGATCCCTAATTCAAAAATATTTTTAATAAGGTTGCCACCTATTTTGAATCGCATATTTATTTAATTTTTTTTTTAGAAAAAAAGGTAAAATATTACTATTCATGGGTACCAAGAGAAGGTTCTTAGACAATGCTTACCCTGTACACAAAATGTTTTGTCTTAGGATAATAGTATAAGGTTGCCACTTATTTTAGATTCTACACACTTTATCTAAAACATCGCAATATGGATATCAAATGAAAGGTATTATTGAGAACTTTGGTCAGAAAATAGTTTCCATCAGGGTTGCCACGCTTCCTTGTAATACAAATTTTTATTTTGTTATTCTCAATCAACATTTGTTATGTATACATAGTACGCGGATGCTCAAGATATGTACCATTCATTCCAGCGTATTTCGGAATAGGGTTGGCACCTAAATTTTAGAGTAAAGAATTTACTTAATATATATGGAAATTCTATTTTTTTTATTTCCAAAATATTTTTTTAAAGCTATCCAAATCTTGGAAGCTTCAAAAAGTATATGCGAACATATAAAAAGGGCAAAATAAAATAACGAAATAGGCCGGAAAATGCATAATAAAATAGCGAAAAAGGCAGGTAAAGGCACTAGGTATTGCAAAAAAAGCAAAATAAGGCACTAAAAAAAGACAGAAAATACGATGAACAATCAAAAAATACATTTATTTTAGAAATGTTTATATTACAAGTAAAAAGAGAAAAACTATGACCTAGTTTCATTATGTGAAAAATTTGTACTTTGAATCTTTGACTATTTTATCCTTTCGAGTTTCTAACTCATAAAACTTTAATCTGTATAGTAACATTGAACCACAAGATGCATTTTGACGTTTTCTGGCAGCATTTTCATTCGAATTTCGCGAAGAAAAGCCTTGAATGTACTAAATGTGCGCTCGACGTAAGTTGATACAAGTGTAGCCCAATTTAAATATGGAACGTTTGAAACGTTCATATTATCAGGAATAAGGGCGTTTTCCTCGCCCTTTACAATTTTATCCACACCCCTTATTGTCTCCAAGCCTACGTTAGCTGAGAAAACGGCTTTGAATTTTCCCAACACCAATTTGGCAAGAGGTCCCTGCGCTTCTATAAGCCGCTTGGGCATGTGTATATTTTTTAATATTTAAAAAAAAATAGTGTAAATGCTATAATCACTTTAAAGGTAGAAAAGGCAAATATCTTAAAAAAGGCAAAAATAGGCAAATATCTTAAAAAAGGGAAAGCTAAATCGTGGACATCCTTAATCGAATATACTCTATCTCTTTAGCAGAAAAAAAGGCCATTTCCATAAAATCCGTTCCCTGTATATTACATTGTTTCGGTAACGTCGGCAACGATGTTTAACTGCGGATTAGTGTTAACCAGATTTGGTGAAAACGGCACTTGATCGATAAAGCAGTCGTTATATTTAACCGGAGCTTCTACCTCCGATTAGTGCTAATCAGACATTGAAGAACCGGCCCTAATAGCCCAGTTATGCAACCTTCCACTGCTAGGGCCATTTTCACCATCACTGGTTAACACTTATCCCCAGTTAAACATCGTTACCGACGGTACTGACTCCATTCATTTTAAATTGGGTCAGTAACGTCGGTAACAATGTTTAACTGCGGATTAGTGTTAACCAGAGATAGTGAAAACGGCTCTAGCAGTACAAGTATGCATAACTGGGCTATTAGGGCCGGTTGCTCGAAGCCTGGTTGACACTAATCAACGGGTAAACAGCGTTATCGACGTTACCGACACCGTGTTATATGCATGGAGTCGAAAAATATTGTGGATAATTGCTCGTTGGGTTAACCACCCGACTCTTCTTCATTCGATCAATTTAAATTTTCCTTTTTGTAATTTTGTATTTGTTTTTAACCAGGTCCTGTTATTCATTGCACCTAAAAGCATGCTTGCAAATTCTATCAAGCCTAAAACCACTCTTCAAAAACTTCACGCCCAGTTAGTCTACAATCAAAGGCAACTTCTTTTTTTACAATTCCCCCTCCAGCACCTAATTTGTATATGTAGTAAAAGAAGAAACCATTGCAGCAGCATTAAACTGTAAGTTTGAACAGCAAAATATACAAGCTAAAACACATACATACATACGTTTTACGTTGCCCATTTGCAGGACTACGCATTCCATTCCAGCGCCGGCACATTCATAAAGCAAATATATTTCGCCAGCGGCAACGTTAAATATTAATACAATGCAGCTTCATTTCATTTGCCTTTTGTCTGATGGTATGTGTATTGTAATGTATATTTCAGCGTGTCCTACTGACTTTATTGTAACGATTAAGTGGCGCGAGTAAACATTCTACAAACTTACATATGTATGTATGCATGTGTATGCACATGGTAGTTGAATGTCCTGATTGCCGCGGAACGCTGCCACATTTAGTAGTGTCGTTGATTTGCGCTTGCGCCCAGTGCTATACTTAGTATTTGTTACAGATATGCTCCACTGCCACAATTACTATTCTGCCAGCAACCACACTTTGTTCATCGTCAGCACCACTGCGTATGAGTTACTGAAGAGGCGCGCGCACAACATCAAGTCATAATGTAGCAATAGTTACGAGCCCATAAAAATCTGTTATCGCAGTTACATAAGTACCGCAGGGCAACAGTAAGACGCCGCTGCTAGCAGCAACAATAACCAGCGCGACAGCCCTTCATTGAGCTTGTCGCTAAAAGGTAAGTAAAAGTGAAATTTAGAGATATTAAAGTATATATATATGTACATATCTATGGTCATAAGCAATAACCGCCTAAGTCGACTTAAGAAAGAATTGCAGAATATATGCTATATCGTATTCTGCAACTACCATTCCATTTGTATGTGTGTGTGCTGTATTACACGCTTCGCTCTACTTTGACTTCCATTTGCTTGCGTTAAAGCCGAGCTTTTTTCCGCCGTTCTAGTAGTACAATAGGGCATATACATAGCGTATACGTAATTTTTTATAATAAAAATTCCAATTGCTTTGTTATTTTGTTTAAATGATTTGATGCTGTCGCATCGATTTTAATCGACGGCAATTATGAAGTTCCGCAAAAAGTACTGCCTTGTAAAAGCGTATGATTGCAATGTACATACATACATACATCGGCTTGATTGGTTTCATTCACTCCATTGATCGTTCACTTTGAACTACAGATTGCATTTCGATTGACCCATTTACAAGCCATTTACTGACTGGCTATGGTAGGCTAGAAGTGTGTGTATGAACCTACATACATACATATATGCATGTATATAAATGTACATATAAAACCACATTTTACCCATATTCGGCCGCTGGTCGATTTTACAACCATACATTTTTGATGGCCCATATATCCGGAGTTAAGTTTTAGTTGTTTGATTTGTTTTAAAGGAATTAATTTTTGTATTTCTTTAACGAGTGAAGTATAGTTTTTACGGTGAAATGTTAAATGAAGATTTTAGTAAAGGGTAAAGTAAAAAAAGGGAAATAAAAAATTGGTTATATTATGGGTATTTATAGAAACGCGTAAATGCCTCGTAACCGCGTAAACTATGTAAATAAACCGAGTTTCCATA
>NW_016160213.1:7432-15603 GCF_001687245.7 Rhagoletis zephyria | reverse complement strand
TACATCGGCTTGATTGGTTTCATTCACTCCATTGATCGTTCACTTTGAACTACAGATTGCATTTCGATTGACCCATTTACAAGCCATTTACTGACTGGCTATGGTAGGCTAGAAGTGTGTGTATGAACCTACNGTAATTTTTTATAATAAAAATTCCAATTGCTTTGTTATTTTGTTTAAATGATTTGATGCTGTCGCATCGATTTTAATCGACGGCAATTATGAAGTTCCGCAAAAAGTACTGCCTTGTAAAAGCGTATGATTGCAATGTACATACATACATACATCGGCTTGATTGGTTTCATTCACTCCATTGATCGTTCACTTTGAACTACAGATTGCATTTCGATTGACCCATTTACAAGCCATTTACTGACTGGCTATGGTAGGCTAGAAGTGTGTGTATGAACCTACATACATACATATATGCATGTATATAAATGTACATATAAAATCACATTTTACCCATATTCGACCGCTGGTCGATTTTACAACCATAAATTTTGATGGCCCATATATCCGGAGTTAAGTTTTATTTGTTTGATTTGTTTTAAAGGAATTAATTTTTGTATTTCTTTAACGAGTGAAGTATAGTTTGTATGGTGAAATGTTAAATGAAGATTTTAGTAAAGGGTAAAGTAAAAAAAGGGAAATAAAAAATTGGTTATATTATGGGTATTTATAGAAACGCGTAAATGCCTCGTAACCGCGTAAACTATGTAAATAAACCGAGTTTCCATACAAAATTAAGTAAGCTTACAAGGCATTTACGTGTCTAGATAAGTTTCCCTATTACACTGTACGACAATTTGATAACAACTCAAATCAGCCCGGACTTTGCTAATATTTTCTAAAAGTATACATATCCAGTAATAAAACACTCGATGGATTTGCTAAAGTTGGCTTGTATTTTTATTTTATGGCTTACCAAAGTTTTCATGTCGCGGCCTAAGTAGTTTTCAAAAAGGTGGAAAAAAGGGTTAAAATAAATGTCTGAGCGAAGCTAAAAGTTAAGATATACATACATATGTAGTAAAATTTCATGGGAAATATTTTCGTACAATATTTTAACCTATTAGCTCCCGACTTAAAAGATCGTTTTGAAACTTACTTCGTCAGAGGATTGATATATTCTAGAAAATTATTCTTCGGAAAATTTTACTAGTGGTCTTCTCAGGAAAAAACTTAATGCCACCAGAAAAAAAAACTAGTCTTTTGTTTTTCTACATAAAAATTGTGAAAAATTGATTTTGGCTGGTATTTCTTCTTGGCATAGATTGTAAAGAACAAAACTGTTGAAATTTAATTCGCTTTTAGTTTATTTTTGCAGGCTTTGCCACTTTTTACTACAAAAGTCAGACAGTTTACAGCTTGAAGTTAATTTTGCGGCTGAGGTTCTTTTTCATTTTTCTTCGCAAAAATTAGTTAATGTATCTTACTCCTTTTTTATGTGAGCACGTTGCCCTTTTTTCTTTATTGTGCTTTGTTTTCAATCAATGACCGCCTTTCACTACTGACGCTGTGTACATTTGTACATACCCCACATTGTTGGAAAATTCTTTATCTCTCAGTGAAACAGAAATCCATATTTTGAAGTGCAAACGAAAGCTTTCAATGCAAAGAAGCAGGCGTATTGTAAGATGGTGGAGAATTCGCTTTTCAAAGAAAAATGCAGTGTTTATTGTTTTGCGCTATCAGCTGTCACTTGTGGCATGCATATCCTTACCACATATGTACATAACTGCTGCACGTTGCAACTGCTGCTTTGTAACTACATTGCCACTTAGATGTGCAGAGCTGCACTTGAACGCATTCAACAGCATTATTGTTGTGAGTTACTTTTGAAATCTTCGCTCGACAGCTGCAGAAAGAAGAAACAAAAGCGTAGCATACTTTTTAGAGCAAAGCGTATTTAGGTAGGCAGTGGGATTTAGTGGCTTCAATAAAACTTTTTCATATTGCATTTTTCGCTTGCATATTTCTATTTGAACATTTTCTATCTGCTATTCTCGGCTCTTCGAAAGGCTTTTCTCACCGCTTTTATTTGGGTTGCAATCGTGTTTTTGTTGCAACTTGAATTGCAGTAAAGGTGTTGTGCGATGCATTGCATGCCTTGTGCTTTTATTTGCGATATCTCTATGAAGGGATTTTGGTTTAAGGGTCAAGATGAAATTTGCATAAATAAAAAGCGGATAAAGTAAAAAAAAAGTATATGTAAAAATATTTTCGAGCCCAACGTAGTTGCCAATTTTTATCGCCTTGCCTGCTAGCTGGCGCCTGTGTTAAATAAACGCTGACACTTTATGCCAAAATATCAATATTTATTTATATGTACGAGTATAAACTATGTGTCACACAAGAATTGTCTACACTAGTAAACTTAACCAATAAACTTAACCATGTCCGAAATGCTGAACCATCAAATAGTACTTTGTTAGTATTTTGGCATTTTAATGTGGCACCATTAAGCTATGCAGTTCAACAATAAATTACCATACAAGTAAAGTATACATACATTAGGGTGCATCAGTCTCCACAAAAAAAAAAAAAAATAAAAATAAAAAATCGGTTCTCTTTTTCCATCGGAATTATAAAATTTATTATATTTTAAGACTTGCGGCAAAATATTTTCGAAAAATATTAAGGTTTAGAGCTGGAGGTATTTGAAAATTCATACCTCCAAGATTCGAGTTTTTCTTAAATGAAATTAGTTTTAAAAAAATATTGTTTCCAAAAGCCCACCTCATATGATAGAAGGGTTTAAGTATAAAGAAAGATTATACCGATTTGAAAATATGTACTCAAAAATCGAGTTTTTCATAAATCAAATTAAGTTTTTAAAAATATGTTTTGTTTCAAACAATCAGCTGATGGAAGGTCTGCTTACAAGTTTAAACATTTTATCAAAATAATAAAATTTTTGGAGGTGTTTAAAATCGGTCTAGCTCAAGTAAAGCTTAAAGTCTTAAAATGTAATAAATTTCATAATTCCGATGGTAAACAGAAACTTTTTCTGGCGAGGCACTCTAATGTACATAAAAAGTGTTAGCAAGCACCATGGCGACGCAGTTTATTAAGACGTTGACCGTCCCCTTTGAACCCGCCAGCAAAATTTTCTGCTGAAGTTGTATACAATTCTCGAAAAAAAGTGAAAGAAAAATTAAACAAATTGTGATTGAGTTCATTTGGCCATTGGCGCCGCACAAACACTTGGCAGACATATGCACATAAATATCTACAAAGTCATCGTGTCGCTTTGCTACAAACACTTTGATAGCAAACATAAACATATAGAGACCCTGCAGGGAAAACAGCTAGTTTCGAAGTAGTCTGCGTTTCGAAAATCGTCTCCACAAAAAGTAGTTACTGATAGTCTCAATTCGAAGCTTCGTTACTACACAACTACTCGAAGGATCCCAATATATGTTTTCTGTTTCAAGTGTGAGGCAGCAAAGCGACATGATCACTATGTAGATACGCTCAAAATCGACCCATAAGCGACATGGTTCTTCAACTAAACTTCAAATCTACAGCCTAAGCATACTGTCACAAAAGTCTCTAATCCATCACTAGTCTTTAAATATCACAACTTTCTGCAGGGAGGGTTGTTATTGAAGACGAAATATTAATAATAATCGCTTATGTTTTGTGCAATATTTTCTTTTGTGGCTAAGCACAGCTCATACATTCGTATGTGCACATGTACATATGTATGTAGGAATGTTATGTACATATGTATTTTACATTAAAGGAGTACGCACAGCGTCTGTCTGGCGTTTGGCTCACAACGTTGGTTGCTCCCATGCAACGCGTAGACTATGCGGAGACACATTTGTACAGTTCCTAATTTGCCTTAGATTTTGCTGTTTTAAAAGCTGTACGCATTGCCAAACATTAAAATGTTGGAATGCGAATTCGCGTTTACTTGACTTAATCGTTCGTACGAAGGCCAATTTAGATGGAGCTAACTTAATCAAGCTAACCTGAGTTGGCGCTATGTCGATTGCTTATACATATGTCATCCTGAAAAACGCTGCAGTGATCTGGGAGTCTATAGCACTCTCTCAGAGATGCTGTTGAAATCTCCATTTTGGAGCTATCCTTGAAAATGGGGATTTTGCCATCGTTTAAACTTCCAGTCACTTGTGTCGGGAAAATAGATTTTCTGTGATCTGATAATCCGAGTTACTATACTCCGCCACCACTCTGTCGAGCGTGAAGGAGTGACCCTTACAAGTCGTTTGCCGATTGTTACACGCACCAAGTCGTAGAGTGCTTTTAATTGCGACACTTTTGACGAATAAATCCTGGACATGTGTGTCTCTAGCGTCGCCTGAGGCGTTGAGTAAATTGCTTTCGTTGTGTATTGGAATTAAGCGCCTAAAACTATGCTAATAATAATTTTTTTTTACAAAAATGTGAGAAGGCTGCGAGATATCTAATTTGGACTGTACATGAAGAAAGAACTAAGAAATAAATTGCTTTAGCTTTAGCGTTTATGAAATTTTTTTTTTTCAAAAATTTATGTTTATGTATCAAAAGTAGGATAACCCAACATTGGTTTCCCGCTTTGCCAATTGCTGGCTTGACATTGTACTTCCTCTTGCTAAAATACTTATCTGCAAGCAATATAACTTACAGCCAAGTAGTCAAATATAAAATTTATAAGACTTTTTTTTTCTAATTTGGCAGACGCATTGGAGCTGCATCACGGAAAGAGCAAGTAGAATACATACGTACATACATATTCTTAAAGATTGCTAGCCAAAAACCGACTGCCACACCCAACATCCGGCAAAGATGCACTAAAATAAATTACTTTGTTGTACTTATGTATGTGCCTTATGTATGTATGTGTACATGTATATATTCTTACAAACACAAATACCTATCTATGTACATATGTCCGCACTTAGTTAGCTCTTTGACTATGCCGGAAATGAAAATTAAAGTTTGCATATTGCATTTGTGGTGGTGGTCAGTAGCTGCAGAGGCAGCAGCAAGAGCCGCTCAGTGGTTGTCTTGCTCTTCTGTAAAGTAGCGACAAGTTGGTGACGACTTTCATGTCTTTGCCTAAGTATGTTTGTCAGAAACAGCTTAGCATGGAAGATGTCTTCAACAGCAAATCCACTCGAATCCATGTGCATGGCATGCATGCAAATGGCTGGATGATGTGTGAGGGCCAGGCCATATTTGCTGAACAAACAATGCAATTATTATTCCAATAGTGCTGGCGAAGATTGTTTTAGTTTAAAGCTACACATACATATATACATACATGCATATGTATTGCTCTTTTGCGCCTCTGCCTGTTCTTAATAAGGAAGTGTCCAGTTCATTGTTAGTTCGTTAAGATTAAATTATATCTGTAAGGTATGCAAACACACATCCGCTACAGGCAACTCCTTCTAAGTAACCTTTGTATGTACATATGTACATAAGTATGTATGTATGTATCTGTGTAGCTGCTTGGCTACAACGACGTCCATCTCTCTTGCAGCACATTCACGCTCATGCCCACACCTGCACATACATATGTATTTTCTTTGTACGCCCTTATTGCCTTTATTGATAAGCTATATTGCTGTATTGATATGCTAACTAAGTTGTACTAGCTCTGGCAGCTTCACTGTTAGCCTTTGCCACTCAAATTGCATTAAAATTTAGCAAATTTCGCATGCAGTTCGCGTTCATTGAAGAATTAATTGTAGTTGATTGTGTGTTAATTGTGCGGGCCATACGTTTCAAGTGAAGTATGTACTATTATCTACGTGTTCTTGGGTATTACGACTGGGTGAAGGATGTTATACATATGTGGGTGGAGATTGTATTAACGCTGTTATGAAATGTATTCTAAATATCGAAAAATTATCGTAGGCTACAAAAACCAAATTTTAGAGGAATGTGTTTTTTGTATTTTTCTCTGCTGCGGTGGTGCTACCAAAGTTTAGATTTGCTGAGATAGTTGAAAAATATAACTAAACGCAAGATTTTTTTTTTGTAGAAAGGTCTCCATATTCTAATTTCTTAGAACATGCATATGATCACTTCGCCCACAAGAAAAAATTCATTGTCACATATTTAGTACGATGAAATTTACAGTAAATTTTTGGGGCAGCTATTGGGATCTAAGCCATAATATTTGAATAGGTGATGCGTTATGGGTTGTAAAACAAAGCTGAATCAAAAAGTGAATTTCGTAAAAAAATGTGACATACGATAATTTTGCGCAAATACGCTGAAACTACTGGCTTCCAAAACGAAGCAAATATTTGTTTTCTCATGGCAAAACATAATATACAAAAAGAAAAAAAAAGATAAAACTAAAAAAAATTAAATAAAAAAATTAAAATCATATGTAAAAAGTATAAAAAAAGTTAAAATAATTAAAACAAAATGTCTGAAAAAATTTACGTTTAAAAATATACCTTTGGAAACATATTTAGAAAAAATGTTAAAAGGAAATATTTTAAAATATTCAAAAAAATATGTTCACAAAATTTGATGCAAATTATGGTTTTGCTAGCCCTTAAAAATCACCATCTGCTATAATTTTTTACTTGTAGACTAATGGTCCTAAAAAGGCTGAGGGAACCTATGTAGCCGTGAACATTTCTTTAATATATTTTTTCAATATTAAAAAATTTTTGTTTTTAAAATTTTAACCTACACTTTTGTGTGCTGTACATTTTTGTATCGAATTTAAAGAAACACATGTAAAAGTACTCATCTGCTTATAGTTAAAACGAGTAAAAAATTAAAAAAGTAGTAAAAAAAGTATTAAAAAAACTAAAAAAGTTAAACCAATTTAAAATGAAAAAAAAATATTTAAAAAACTCTGGGAGAACGGTTCAAGATATATGTACATGTGAAAACATGTTTAAAAAAATTTTAAAAGGAAAAATTTTTAAATATTAATATTTAAAATATTGAATATCCTAAAAAAAATTACAGAAATTACGTTCTGCTAGCCTTTAGAAAATCATATTCTGCCATAACTTTTAACTTATACAATAATGGCTCTGAAAGGGTTAAAAGCAACCACTCTTAAGTAACTTATATTTTTGTGCACTGAAAATTCATTAGGTTATCGATATGCTGATCTATATTACTTGTCAATATTTTTATCGATATGTCCATTGATATTTCTTATCGATATGTTTATCAATACTTTTCTGATAGATTTGTCAGCGTAATTATCTAAACTTTTTTGTAATTGAGGATTACTAAAGGCGTAGTGTACTCAATAAAAGTGTAGGCAATAATAAGCAAATTTTAGTATTTAAAAAAATGCTAGCTTTGTCCTTTTAACATAAGAATTACCTTATTTCTTTGCTTTGCGGCAAGTCCATACCGGTAGTACCTGCCCGTCGACGAGAATTCACTAGTCATTTAAATACCTTTTATTGTATAGAACCTTCCAAAGAAGCTCCACTCCTTCCAATCCTACTTTTCTTATGCACAATCTCATTGTGTTTGCTCCCTGCTTGGCTTCTACCCTTCTCACTAACAACTCGCAAGTGACTAAAGCTCATTGGTGCGCGCCCAACGCGCTCAATTTATGTACTTTAGCTGGGTATTTGAATAAATCTACTTCGGCGGCGATGCAAATGCAAAGCATTGCAATCTTCTCATTCCTGTCTGATTACGCTTTGCAATGTCTCTGCGCTAGCGTACTTTGAAGTTAAACAGACAGCAGCACCACCGACACCGACACAAACATAGTTGCCTAGACAGGCAGTCACACTAAATACCTGCGTACCCACTCGTACCGTCAATCTGCAAAGGTGTATAAATCCACAAAGGCACCGCCAACCAGCTAAAAGCAGTGAACCGATGAGCAATTCAATTTGGCCAAATAACACGCGCTGCACTGGCTCGATTGGCGGCGGCGAGTCAGTTTGGTATAGAAATCCAATAAAATGCGTATTAGCTGCGACACATCGGACGTTTATTGAAGCTTAATGCCGCGTTGCGTATCCGCCGCTTAAATCCATTAAGGTGCCAAACGGAACATTTATTGCGGTGCACACAGTAATGCTTCCTACGTTGGCACTTCCACTAGTGCGCTTCTTCACCGCACTTAATCCACTTATAGTCAGGAAGAGCAGATGTAAGAGTTGAGGGGTAGATGAGGAAGTAAGCTGGGTAGAGTTTTGGGGTGCAGGGTG
>NW_016160213.1:0-1671 GCF_001687245.7 Rhagoletis zephyria | reverse complement strand
TATATTTATTTTGATTTGTTTCTGTCTAAGCAGCTGATTAAGAACTTCGAATTTCACTATTTTAGTTGGCAACGCCGTTGATAGTTACGATCGGATTACAGCATACCAATTTTCGAATTTTCGGAACGGAGCTACGAATTCGTAACTACGAACTTTCGGATTACAGCATAGGGGTGATAATTTCCCAAAATATGCGATGAGCCAATAATATACTTGGGGTGTTTTCAGCTCGCTTATTTTTAATATGCCATTAATTTTTCAATTGTCTATTACAGCGTGGGATTTTTTCAGTTTCATCGAGTTTTTTCGATATGTACATATGTATGTATGAATTTGCCTGATATGATTCGATTTAAAATGAATACCAAGTTATTTAAGTCAGAGATGCTCAACAAACTATATGAATCGATTTCGTTTTGTTAATACGCAAAAATAACTTATCAAAATAATTTCGTTTCGTTGTTAATAAGCAAAATAGAATTATTTTGATAATTACCTAAACGATAAACAACTAAATCGTTTCAATAGAAACGATTAATTTTTTTGGTAAACGCTAAAATTAACGTTACAATGCATCCTTGATTTAAGTTGTTAAAAAAGTTAAATATATGTAGCTATGCCTCCTTTCGATTTTTTTTAATAAATTTCTAAAAAGGGGTAGTTTTCCAATGTTTTGGAACAAGGCATATCGTATGCTACCCAGTGGCGTAAAGGCAAAATAGGCAGGTGCCTAGGGCGGCAAAATTTAAGGGCGGCAAAATTTGAGTTTGAAAAAAAATTCATAACATTTTAAGTTATAAATTTGAGATTCAATGAGATTCAGTTATTCCTGGTATTATTTAAATGATAATATTTAAAAATACTAATTTAATATTTTTGAGATTAGAACTTATCAAGTGAAAAAGTTTGTTGATGATGGCTTTCTTTAAAAGTTGAAAATCTTTACCACTTTTTAATCTTAAATTGTAATAAAAGTATAGTAAATAACATAAGTTTGAATATTACTATTTACTGCTAATCGTTCCAAAACTGGTGCTTTTGCTTCAAAATATTTTTCTTATCGGAAAAAGCGCGGCAAATTCCGAATTGCCTAGGGGTGGCAAATATTCAAATACGCCACTGATGCTACCACAGACTTACAATAGACCTAAGGTCGTAGTGCATAGCCTCTAACAACCTATCTACCACATACTTATAAATTTAAGAAAAATCATACCTCAAAAATTCTCCGTTTTTACATTTGTTGTAGAAAATTAAGTAGTTTTTCGATTTGGTATTACATTTTTTTATTTGGTTAATTTTTATAATTAATTAAAACTTATTAAGTTAATTTAAAATTTCTTAACTTTATTTAAAATTTTTATTTATTTTAAATATATTTTAAAATCTTTTTTAATTATTTGAAATTTATTTTTTTTAATTTGTTTCAAATTCTTCAAGTGTTTTAATTGTTTTTAGTTTTTTTCTTATAAGTTTTTCGGCGAAGTCTTTGGGCCAAGAAGGATATTTTCTTCATATAATTTACTGGGCCGATCTCAAACTTTGTATATCGAAATGTCAAATTTGATATACAGAAGAATAAAAGCATTTTTTGGCAATTTTTGTCTTATTTTGTTAATTTTTATTTATTTGTTTTAGTTTCTTTAAGTTTTTATTTATTTTTGTGTGAGT
>NW_016160212.1:52034-68312 GCF_001687245.7 Rhagoletis zephyria | reverse complement strand
GTGTGGCGACCACCGTGGCCGAATGGTGAGTTCAGAGAGCTCAAGACTCTGGTTTTAATTCCTGGACCGACTAACCTCAAAAAAAAAAGAGTTTTTTTTTTCAAATAGCGGCCATCCATCGTCAGGCAATGGCATACGTCGCAGTTTATACTGCAATTGGGCTGTTTCACGCTAGAATGGCAGAACAATTTTATTCCCACGGTTTCACACTGGATGAATAAAATGTGTATTTGTAAATATTGCGCTTGAAAGTTGCGCAGCGTCATTTTCGTAGTTGCGCATGTGTTGGTGCGCTGCAGCAGAACTACCACTTTAATGCGGGGTAGGAAGCTGGAACAACTTTTTAAGAAACTTTACCTCACCGCATTGCCTCTCTTGCCTACAAACTGAGTTGTTCTCATGGCAGAAATGTTTCAGAGTGTGAAACCGACCATTCCTATTTCTCATCACTCAATTCAAATGACAACATGAAGAGTGCACACCTCAAATTAGACGAAAAACTCGGTGATGCAATTAGCAAAATGCGAGAAGCGCCATTTCTTACATAATCGAATAGCAAACAGTAAACGAATATGATATTTGCCGATACTGTAATTGGCAAAAAATTTTCTGAAACGTGGGAGTCTGGTTAAATGTTCTCAAGCCCGCGGCTAGAAAATGCTTTGTATGTATAAGCTGTAATGTGGCGCAAAATACAAAAAACTAAAAGCTTAAGGAAAAAGAGACACAAACCCGCCCTTCTGAGCGGAAATGTTAGTCATCTAATATTATGCCTGTTCATGTAGCAAATAATTTGCAATAATTGTCATAAATTATCCAGTTTTGGGGTGTCATGTATCCAAAAACTTGCAAAGGAAAATTGAGAGAGCAACAAATTAATCAGCTGTTCACGAAATTTGCAAACTGTTACTGGTTTTACAATCATGTACTTTTTCGGCTATTTTTCTCGAATATTAAGTTACTAGAGAGTTGCTGGAAAGTTATTGAATAATTTTTATATGAACGATCTATTCTTTCTAGGGATGGTTCTAATTGTTTGAGCTAAATTTTTTGCTCTACTTCTGGTCTACTACCAAATTGACTAATGTGCCTTGTAACTACTGCTTGAAGAACATGCTAAGTGACAGACTGTTGTTGTTCGTTGTACTGTTATCTGCAAACTGAATCGACGATACACCGTTTAATGACGTTATTTTTGACACGCGCTTTCCGCTCCATAGGACAACTCAAATAATATAAACCCCAAGTGGGCACAGCAATATAGCGGGCACAGTTACAGTGTGTGTGGCATCCTTGATGCCACTAAAATTGCGCATACTCACATATACTCATAGATACCTATTTCATGTGATTAATTATATCAACCACTCTTCGGCTTTGCAACAGCAGAAACGGTAAAAATGAAAGTGATTGCGATTAAACACAGAAACAAAAACTCGCCATGCCACGATGGAGACAGTAATTGGAACATTGGCGGCGCATTCATAAGCGAAGGTAAAACAAAAAGGGAAGGGCAGGGCATACACAGAGCTCCACTTCACGCATGCACGAGCATTCATGCAAACATACACCTATATATGTATATGTATATGTATAGTCGGAGCCCAGTAAACATTCGGGTTTGACAATAACTGAGGTTGAGTTGAGAACGAATGTGCCTACATACATACATACATCAATGTCCCCTTTAGATGTATAGAATTCTCAACAAAACGGCACATTTATTGTTAAAAAACGGATGTGTTCTCAAACTGAAAAAATTAAGAAAATGCCAGTTCTAAAGTTGTTATCCAACCTTTTGAGTTGTTCATTTTTTCAACGCCGGGAATTGAGAATCATAAAATTTGTCAACGGTTTCTGGATATTTTCGTTTGGTGTTTGCTGGGTTGCGTGAGTAAAGAGATATGCACATTGTGAAAAGAAGGGTAAGGACAGTAATGCCCAAGCTACCGCCTTTATTTTCTTTTTTTAGCTTTGACCCGGTGACATACATACATATGTACATGGTCTAAATTTCTTTGCCATAATACCTCCAACGACCTCTTTCACGGCTGATTAACTATCAAAGGGATGCGATTGATTATCTGTTGAAACAATGACACGTTATAAATATGTTTCGGATAATTATATATACGTATGTATGTATGTATGTATGTACATTAGAGTGACCCTAATTTTTGAAAATCGGAAATTTGCGGATGCTACTCCCTGAAATGGTTACCTTTATTGAGGAGGTAATTCTTTAACATATGTATGTATACCCATCAAAAACTTTGATTCTTTGGTAACCGCTTACTTTTTGCATCGATGGAGTAATGCAAAGAAAAAATGTATTTCAGAGGAGCTCATATGTATTTCAGAAAAGACCAAATGTATTTCAGAAAGAGCTAAATGAAATTCTGAAAAACACAAATTTATTTTAGAAAAGCACAACTGTATTCNTTTAACGAGCAAAGTTATTTTTTTGAGTAATCATATTTCGAGTAACTCGATTAATCATCGTTTTGAGTAATCAAAATCTTGATTACTCGAGTAATTGATTAACCGAATAATTGATTAACCAACTTGCTCGAGTAATCGAATAGTCGCACAGCCCTACTAAAAATATTTTTCTGAAATACATTTGTGCTTTTCCGAAATACATTTGCGTTCTTCTGAAAATCATGTGAACTTTTCTGAAACATAATTGTGTTTTTCTGAATTTGATTTGGCTCTTTCTGAAATACATTTGGTCTTCTCTGAAATACATATGAACTTCTCTGAAATATATTTGCACTTTTCTGAAATACATTTGAGGTTTTCTGAAATACATTTGAGTTTTTCTGAAATTCATTTGGCCTTTTCTGAAATTCATTTGGCATTTTCTGAAATGCATTTGTGCTTTTTCGAAATACTGTTGGAAAAGGTGTAGTTTACAAAACGCATTACTTTAACCTGGGCATATCATCGGAGGTAAGCGTGAAAGGGTAATGCAGTGGGTAAACGAGAAAATAAAAAATTTTGTCTTGAGGCGTATTGTAATGCGTTACACCATCGATAGAAAAAGTAAGCGCTTACCAAAAAAAGAAAAGTTTTTGCTGGGTATTTAGTACTTTTTAAATATACGAGTAAGTAGATGATAGCGCATTATTATTGATTATATGGCAAACTTTTCTCTACTGATTACGGATCCGTAAGTATAAAGTTTCCATCAGCTCGAGATTTCGAGACGGACGACGTTAAAGTGTGGCGTTAGTGGCAATATTTGACAAGTAAAGAAGTTTAAGTTCGGGCGAAACCGAATATTGTTCTAAGTTGGCATCTTTAGTTATTGAAATATCGGAGTTTTCGCATTTCTGAAATTTACCGTTATATGATAAGTGGCGGTAATTTTAGTCCGATTGCAAAAAATTTTAACATATTGCTTTTTTGCGCCAAGGTTGCTAAATGTGCCGAGTTTGGGAGAAATTGATAAACTGGGTACCGAGATACACATATCGTCGGTGTTACTGCAAAACGTTCTATGTCACTTATTACCTCTGGTGCTTGATTGATTTGTTATCTGTATCTGATCGCTTCTGGTAATTGTTCATCTCATCATTCATCAGCCAAAGGTAGACAGTTTTGACATTCGTTTGGATAAAGGGCAACCTACTTACCAAATTTCGTTATTGGCATATCTCAATTTTTGCTCAAATTATCGTGTACACGGACAGACGGACGGACAGACATGGCTTAAAGGATTTCTCTTCTCATTCTGAGCATTTATGTATGCATTTGTCTATATCTATATCGATTCGCTTTGGCTAGTACAAACAACCGTTATGCGAACAAAGTTAAAATATTTACCCTTGTGCATAAGTGCGCTCGGGTATAAAAATCCTTGACCTGATGGTCGCTTATTGTTATTGTAATTGTGCCAAAATCAGTTTTTGCTATTCAATAAATTACTAAAAGTGACCTTAGATGTAGGGATAGTATTTTCAAGGATTGTAGTCGGAAGCCCAAACTTTAAATAAAGCTTAAGTGGAAGGTTCTATCACCCTTTGTTTTTTTGTTTGCTAAATCTTCTCAAAATTCAAAATTGCAAAAAACCCGATTTTTTTACATTTTGACCTCATTTTTGTCCAAATCTGGAGCCGATGGAAACTTTCTCCTTACGGATTCGTATGGGAAAACTAAAGGCTCGACGACGCGGAACCTCTTACAATTGTCCTAGAGAGGGGAGATTCATGGAGGAGCATTACTGTACCAAATGCTAAAATTTGAGTCTTATTCTGGTCACATTGCAGGATTTTTTTCTTTTTGACTTGGTCTAATGTACATACTATATATGTATGTACAGTGGTCCACAAAATAATAGGAGTGCGTTATTTTGGTCAGTTTTTGCTATTTGTCTTTTGTTTATTTAATGTTTATTATTTTTATACAAAAGTCAAGCTGGGTATACAACAAACAACGAATAAATTCAGATTTCAACCTTTGTACAAAAATTATTAAAATTCTGTAAATTTTCACCAAAATATCAAACTTTTTAATCAGAATCTTCAGAGAAAATTCTGGTATGCAGTTTTATAGCCCATTCAATTCTAGTCTGAAGAAGTGCAAGTTTCAAGCTGCTAAAAAATTCCGTTGATTTTTGGCAATTTTTTTTGCTGGCACTGTCCCCATATAAAAGAAAATTGTCGAACATACTTTGTATGGAAAAAACGTGAAACACCTTCAACCGAAAAAATTCTCAAAAATCAACGGAATTTTTTAGCAGCTTGAAACTTGCACTTCTTCAGACTAGAATTGAATGGGCTACAAAACTGCATACCAACATATTTTCTAAAGATTCTGGTTAAATAGTTTGAAATTTTGGTGAAAATTTGCAGAATTTTTATAATTTTTGTACAAACTTGAAAATGTAAATTTATATGGTGTTTGTTGTATTACCAGCTAGGCTTTTACAAAAAAATACGAAACATTAAATAAACTAAAGACAAATAGCCAAAACAGGTTAAAATATCCCACTCCTATTATTTTGTGGACAACTGTATGTACATATGTATGCATATACCACAGATGAGAAATTAATATTTGCTGCTGTTAAAAACCTAATGCATACATACATATATCTACAAAATTATTTTTTGACATAAAATTTATTACTGGCGATTTCATGGCACGCATCAAACGAAAAGGCGTTATAAAAACTGCTCTCGATTATTTTTATTATATTCCATTTCATTAGTAGACAAGGAGTGAACAAATTTCTAGATACATATACAGTTTAAGCGATTTCGAATCGAACTCAAACAACAAAAGGTTATAAAATAGCCCAGCAAACAATGCGCGTGCCAGAGGAAAGTGAAAGAGATGGAAACAATAGCAACCAGCAACCAGCAACCAGCAACCAGCTATGGGTGCAAGAAAAGTTAAATGCGCACAAACCCACTTAAAAATATACGTTTTCTCTATCGGTATCGATTGAATTTCAATTTGTGCTATTAAAAGCGCTGCTGCAGAGGCGTTGAAAGCGAGCAAGCAGACTGTTGGCAAATATGCCGCGAACGAACACTTCTATTCTAATCACTAAACCATTCTAACACAGAAGACTTGCAGAGTAAGCAAAGAGGCATCATAATCATAGTAAATTATCGGAATCGAAAGTAAAATTTAATGAAAAGTAGTTATATTAGGTAGGACGTTTGAGGTCGATGGGGCAATGACAAACGAGACAATTGCTCAAACGCTCAGAAACGGTATAAAGAAAGAAAATGCTTGGTGTGGCATTAAGGATATGTATAGGCATATATATGTACATATGTAAATACTTCAATGAATTTCATTGCCGAGGCTTTTAATGATGGTTTTGTTTTTTTAATATTTGCTAAGTGCTTGCCAGCCGCACACAGCAGGGTGTGGAGCCTTCAGAAGGTAATGGCTGGTGCAGCAATTTGTGGGCTATGGACTAAAGGTAAGTAAGCGGAAGATGCACAGAACGGTGTGACATTTACAATTGTATCTACATATGAATGTACATACATACATACATATATACATGAAAAACCAGCTGTTAGGCGCTAGCCAACTGCGCCATTCATTCTTTCAACTTATGCCACTTTTTTATAGCCTAGTTTAAATTGACGAGTGAATATACATACATACACAAGTAATGTTGTTTTTGCTATTGTTTAATTATCGCTTGACATTCCCATTCGCCTATTTCTATTTAATCGAGTTAGTGTTAATGTCAATACCGTTGCAAGAATGTTGCTTGCTTAAAAAAAAAACGTAAATAATTTGGTATATGTATTTATTTTAACTTAATTTATTCTTTGATAATACATAGTCGCTTGGCGCGCAATACCCCGCATCGGCCAAATGCAATACCACGTATAAGATAATTCGAAAATGTTTCAAAAGAGCAAAGAAACAGATTTTCTTCAAAACTTTTGAATGGTTTTCTAAACGAATCTAGATACTAAATATGAATTTCTACTATAGTTATTCAACAATAAATTTGTGAAGTAGACAAGCATTGAGACGGCAGCCGAAATAAATTTTTTTCGGTGCCACCTCATTCGTGGTATTGAATTTGGTGGATACGATATGCACATACATACATAATCACCTACATGCGAGGAAATAATTCCACAAAAAATTTAGCCGGTAGGTGGTGCTGCGGTCGAATTATTTCGAAACACTGGGCCTATGGTCTGATTTAGTTGATGTTTGTAATATATATGTATTACCTACATTAAAAGGAATAACAAGACAAAAATTTTGCCGATAGATGGCGCAAGAGTTGAGGTATCTGGAAAACACGTATTTATGGTCCGATTTGGTTCATATTCAGAAAGTTTTATTTTTCATTTCGTGTGAACTCGTTTACATTTCGCCCAAGTAGTTTTCCTATTGTATGTTGAATATTCATCAAGCGAGTAGCTCACTTCGAATCATTTCCACGCTATCGTACACCGTATTCACCTGTTACCTACTTCGAAATTTCTGTGTGAAATGCCGTTCACCCGAAATTATTCCACCTTCATGATAAAGTGAACGTTTCGGTGAACTAAATTTTTGCCGGTGAAATTTTTCACCAAAATATTCATGATAAGGCTGACTATTAATTTATATGAAACGTTTACATATCAGCTTGGTGTGAAGTTTTACTTGCATTCACAGCTCAAAAAGCTTTTATTTACATATGCCAAGAAAGTACAATCCAATCTGAACAACAATTTAAAAAGAGCACTCCAAAAAAATAAGTTAATAGTAAAAATATATTTTTAACCGACTTCAAAAAAAGGAGGCCGGAATATATATATTTTTTTTATGTATGTTACCGCATAACTTTGGACCACGTTAACCGATTTCTATAATTCCTTTTTTAACGGAAAGGTGGTCCCATACTATTTTAGTTCAGATCCGATCATTGGATCGTGAAGAAATTAACGGTAGTCTTATTTTTAATTTTACCTGTTTGGTGCATTTACTAGATTCTCAACAAGTTGTCTTCGTAGATACTGTGTTAAAGCTCAATCAATTCTCTAACAAACACCTAAAACGACCCATTGGCGCTACTATTTGGTATTTTCTTTTCACGTTTTTTTTTTTTAAATAGAATGTGACAAAAGTAAAACTCGATCCTCGACCAAATTAGGTTTAGTGCCAAAATCTTCATATTAAGGAGATTTTTGGCAAATTTCGAAATCAGTTGTTAGATATATTTCGCGACTCATCGTGTAATTTAAACCTAGTTGTTGGAGAAAAAATTGCTGAACAAAAACTTTTAATCTAGAGATTAAAATCAAAGACTGCAATTTTATAAAAAGAAAGCTGAAGTGCAAAAGTTATGATAAGTAAAAGTGATAAATCAAAATCTTATAAGCAATTTGTAAGGAGAGAAACCGCAAAATGAGATATAACACTGGCAAACTGCGTGCAATTGTTGTTCCAACAAACTCGAGGAGAGAGAGAGAGTTTGTTGGGCCAAGCTGCCGTTAATTTGGTGTTGCCAAACACAATTTCTGCATAACACCGACCGTATTTGACAGGCCACTTGAGGGAAATTTTAATAAAAATCGCAATTTTTATTTTCTGGCCGCCATGCTGAAGCTCGATCAAACGCTTGTATGGCGTTTGGTAAAGTTGTATAAGAAAATTTCATGTATTAAAAACTCCTGAGCACAAAAAATGCAAAAAAAAAACATAATTTTCATTGACACGTATCGAAAGTGAGCAAATTTTATGTGACAAAATCGCTATCTGCACCCTTCATCAGCCGGAAAAAAACGAAAAATACTTGCTTGTATAGTGCATGGGAAAATAAACAAAAGTTAATAAAGCCGTCCGTGTAGTTTATTTCGCTGTTTAATCGCACTCTATTAAGGAATTAGGTTCTGTCCTTTATCAAACATATATGTGCATATATGTATAATATCACATTTAAATTATTCTGAAACTCTACAAAAACAAAGTATGTACTTCAGCTCCAGGCGAATGGATTAGTGTGGAAATATATTTTCGTTGTGCTTTAATCAGTACTACTAATTTTGTATGACTGAAACATGAAAACAGTATCTAAAAAAATACACACCGAAAAAAAACTTACCAAAACTTCGTAACAAATTTCCCTAAGTTCCTTCTCCACGCGTTCTCTGTACTCGCGGGCGAGCTGTTGTTTTCTGGCGGAGGATTCAGTTTTTTGCTCGATTGATGAAATTACTCTCCACGATGATCTGAGAAGAAATTGTGAGATTCGTACATTAATATAAAAGTGTTTGATACTGTAAAAACTAGCCAACTTTTATACATATATAGTACTACTAAATTCTTAATTACATTATAAGCCACATTTTAGCTATTCTACAAAACTAGGAAACTAGGGCGAAACTGCAATTCTCTTAGCATTAATACCAAATGGCTTTACACTTAAAAACTTAGACTTCTAAAATATTGCTCGGAGTTTTAAAAATACGAATTCATGTTAACGCCGTTATATCTATTTAATTAATTAATTCTATTCGCTAAAATTCACAAGCAATCTATGAAGCAGACCGCGCGCACTCACAATTCTGTTCCCATACATATATATGTACATATCTTTCAGTTATCAAATCATAAAAGCTAAGTAAATAAGAAAGCAACGTACCGGCGGGCACCAACAACATTTTTGTATGCAACGGAGAGTAAATTTCTTTCCTCATTTGACAGTTCAACACCGGTTTCTGTGACTGATTTCATAGCCTGAGCCATATCATCGTATCTGAAAATATATATAAAAAATCATTGTTAATAAAATACACCATTTACTTATTTATGTTATGGCTAGAATAATTCACCTTTCAGATTGTTCGGCCAACTTTGCCTTTTGGACCAATTCCTCTTTGTCGACTGTAGACATTTTGATGTGTTTTGTTTTGCTTGCTGCTTACGCTGAGCTTAAAGAAAAAAACTGAAGCTGGGTTTTCCTATCAAACCGCCAAGAGAGATTACAACGCAGGGTTTCTAAAACTGAATGCGCCGCTCACAGTGTGACTATCTGCAATGATAAATGAAAATATGTAGTAGATTAGAATTTGGAAGATGGCAAATTATGCATGTATATGAAGAGCATTCGGGATGAGAATATTTTGTTTCGAAAATGAGACTCGTTAACTCTTTAAGACCAGTTCGCTTATCCTCCTACAAAGCTTACGCACTTTACATACATACATATGTACATATGTAATACATATTATGTATGTATAACCAAAAACGTCTTTCAACATGAGCCTCAAGAACAACAACTAACTTTACGTTAAACAAGTATTGTGCACCAACAAACCACATTAATTTAAACAAAACTAATTGGAAATTCATAATTGAAAGCGCAGAAATCCCGAGCGCAGCGGAATAAATTACGCCGCAGCAAATTTGCCAAGTTTGCGCTTAGTAAGCGTTGCGGGCGGTGGGTGACACAGCATAGCCGGTAGGTAGCCGGAAAATTTGTAAGACTAAAACAAATAAGCCACCCCGCCAGTCATACTTATTTACTTTCGACAGACAGCAGTAGCAACTGACTTAGCCCTGAAGTGCAAAAGTATCATTACCACAGCGCCATCACAATTATTTGAAGGCCAATGAGGCGCAGTATTTCTCGGTATTTTGGAACTTCAAAGAATGTGTACACAAGGAAAAATAACTGTGCAAATGAAATATGGCGTACAACTGAAATTATTAGGCCGCATTCATTTTTATTCTAAAAAAACTTGTGAACAACTTATAGCCGCATATAATTGGAAAAGGCACGTCAGCTGAGAAATAAGCTTTTTACTGTACATTTCGAACTAAGTATTTGTGAAAGTATCATGTACATAGTATGTATGTAAGTATGTAGCTTAAAAAATGTCAAAGAAATCGATTATCATTTTTAGTATGTAATTTCTTGCATTTTATTTCCACCGATCCACACGGTGGCTAAAAATATTAAATGCAAAAAGCGTTTCAAAATTAACAGCAACGCCGTCCGCCCCTTCCCCTGTTATAGTTCACTTTTGATGTCACAAATTTGTTAAGTATATACAATGTACATATGTACATAGGTATGTATGTATGTGCATATGTATCTACATACATATGCATTGACCAAATCGAATTTCAGTTTTCTTCAACTCTTCAAAGACACTTCTTCAAACGATTGAGAGAAACTCGACGACAACACTCACCACCACCGGTTGGAAGGCCGCGGCTTACAAGGAACGAATATGGAGCGAGCTACACGGTGACTATTCGCTAACCAGCTGGCAAGTACAAGAAGCTTATCAGCAAAATTCTTAATATTCACACATGCACACACACACACCCGCCCGCTGTTAGGCAGGGCATGCGAAAGCGATTACATAATCACGGGACGTCAAAAGCGAGATTACAGAGAAAAGGTTATGTAGTTTTTTTTTTTGGTTGTTTTGTTATGGTTGTTGCTGCGCGCAGGTTTGATATCTTATTTTATGTACATATAAAAGCTGATAGTTTATGACCAAAGCTTTGTGGTGTGATAAATGCTGGAGGCGCAGCTGAAGTATGAACTTGCTTGGTTGGGCGCGGCCATTTTTTGGGAGCGCATGCTAGCGCACACATTTCATGTACGTATGTATGGACATATGTATGTACCTGCATACATATAGACATGTACTACATACATACATACTTATGTAAATATTTGAATAGCGCGTAGATCAGAAAAAGGCGGTGCTACTGTGACATTATAATAAAACAAAACACACAAATTGCAAGACTACCTACATACATATAATGACCTTAATTAACATAACAGCATCAATGTTGCTTTTATTTTCACATATCCTTTTTGTCATCGCCTCTTAAATTGATAATTTGCATCAAAAAAAGGTTGAATCTGTCCAAATGAAAAGTGAAGCGGTGCAATGAAACCGCCCAGTTGACCTTCAAAAATGCTGAGGGATAGTACGCTTCGCTGCGAATGGAAACTTCAGTAATGCGGCGGAAATTATTTTTACCCACCTTGCCCGTAGGCGGCAACGCAGCAACGTGCTGACACACAAACATTTGAACATAATTAAAAGTTTTTTGAACGCTTGCAAAAAGTTGTCACAATAAAAAAAAACAATTCAACAGAACTCAACTCAACTCAAAATCAGCTCAGCTCAACTTGAAATGGATTGACAGCCAACAACGCAACAAGCAGAGTCGTGGCGAAAGCGTGGTGGCCGGCCGCTAATTGCCATTTTCGCAATTGCAAAAAAGTTTCACAATTGAAAGTGAGGCAAAGTTAAAAGCGATAAAGTTAATACCAATTAAAGTAACTTTAAATTTTACATACATACTTATGTACATATCGTTGGTCCTCTGCAATAACGACACAATTCAAAATTCAAAAAATAAGAACTCTTACTACTGTTAAGTGGCTCATCCAGTCTCCAATCCTTGTCTCATCCGTGTCTACTCTTCACCACTTGCTGTAGTAAGTAGTCTTTACTACTTACTTTATTAAGGATTCGACATGAATTTTAGACACGGACTAGAGACATGAGCCACTTAACAGTAGTAAGAGCTTTTCTGTGGTCATAAGCAATAACCGCATAAGTCGACTTAAGAAAGAATTGAGTGAAATGTGTACGTGAAATGCCCATCTCGCCAGCTAGGCTATTTAAAAAGTTATAGACGAACATATTTTGGTTTCCCTATAAGGTTAACATTAAAGTCCAAATGTTTAAAACATTTCTTTCTCGAATTCAGGTCAAGTCACTTATCCTTGACCAATCCAGTTCCAAGGATAACTCATAATTTGAAAGCTACCAACTGAATTACTGCAAATTTTGAAACGCGACAACTTTAACTAGCTTCACTAAAAATTGTTATAGTTTGAGTTGTACCGTTATTGTAGAGCGCCATCGAGGTGTAATCAGCAGCGTATAATCTAAGTAGTGGGTCTGACGTAGATGGAAAGTATTTGTACAACTACAAAAATATACAAACAAATATTTTAAATATTTAACTGCGTAGTTAAAATATTTGGACTGTAACCAAGTCGGTTTGAGGAAATCATAAAATCTAGTGAAAGATATGAAAGAGGGACAACAATAGCTAATACATTAATTATTTGTGAAACAAATAGAGCACGGAGGAGCCGCCATCGACCAGCCAATCAAGTTGGTAACAATAAAACCTTTCAAATAAAAACGCATAACGAATTGACGGCACTCAAAAAACACAAACAAAGTGGCAATAGAAATGCCAATTGCGACAGCAACAAATATTTAGGTTAGAGAACGATTCGAATTCTAATGTGTTTGTCTAAGGCAGCAGGTTAGACGACGATTAGAGAAACTGCCGAGAATTTTAGCATTCTCTACCGAAAGGGTACTTAGTTCTCGATATCGAAAAAAGGTATCGAAAAGAAGCTTTTCCAAGCACTCAATTGATTATAAGGTGACAATTGAACTTCTTGAACCAAAATCGAGTAGAAAGGAATCACGGTTCATAGGTCTTCTCAAAACGGTTGATGCACCGGCAGATGTTTTTCCTAAATAGTTCGGACCGTCGAACCGAACCACACCGCCTTATGGAGTGGCCTGGAGCTCTGGTTATGAACGACTTTTTGATCATAAATGCTAATATTATGTACATTTGCATAATGTTCTAGCAGACGATGTATTTTACCGTTTTCAGAACTAAAATTGGCATTATGTTGGATTTGTTTATTTGAAAACAAAGAAAAATTAGCTCAAAAAACGTAAGCCGATCCCCAGATCACGAAATATATTGTCACCTGAAATGCAAAAGGCCTTAACTAAAATCGTCATTGAAATGCCAAAAGGGTCGGTAAGTATAAATTTTTTTGCATTAAAACAATGTGGGGAGTTGTAATTCGATGAGCAAATCTTGCAGTCAATTTTTGACCCTTCCGACTTTCCGATGACCTAAAGACTTGAAACTTCACTGATGGATCAGAACCCGACGACAATGCAATACGAAAGATGAGTTAATCCCATAGGTGGCGCAGGAGTCGAGATATTTCGAAAAACCCGTTAGTCCGATTTGGTTCATATTTAGGATCCACTAAAAGTTTTGCCGATAGCTGGCGCACGAGTCGACATATTTGGTAAACCAGTATTTATGGTCCAATTTGGTACATATTTAGAAAGTTTGCTTTAAAAATAACTGTTTTTACTAATAACTTATGCATTTATATTGATATGTAAACTGTTCGGGTACTTGGCTTCACCCTTAGGAAAATATGCCGCACCGAATGGATTTGATTATTGATGTTTAGCCACGTGCTCTGCCAGACAATATTTGGCCAGGCATTCACTTTGAATGGTCCGCGCAGCAAGGCCAGCAAAATAAACACGAAATTATTTACCAAGTCGTTCAAGCGTTAATTTATTTGTGTTGACACAGCCACGCAAAATTTACCATTTTGGCGCAAACTAGATAGAAAATGATAATGGCAGAATAAGGTATGTATGTACTATGTATGCTGGGCAAATCTAAAAAAAAAAACAGGTAACCTTTGTATAAGCTTTATTTTCATTGTTGCAAACTATATCAAGCTGGTTACTTTCGGATATAATTCATAGAGGTATACTTGAAGCCTCAAAAAAAAAAATGTTTGATCAATTTGTTGCAAAACTTTTAAATTATATGTAGATGTTTTTATTAAAAAAATATTAAAAACAAGTGAATTTTTTATGTAATTTTTAAGAGGTGAAAAATTAATTATGTCATAACCGGGGAACGGATTTTTAGGACCTAAAAACCTATATAAAAAAGCAAAATAAAATAACCAAATAGGCTGGAAAAGGCACTAGAAATAGCAAGAAAGTACCAGTTTTTTTTAGATTTGCCCATATATGTAGCTCTAAACGAAAAAAGAAGGAAGAAATATCTACTTGCGTAGATAAAAAGATGTTAATGCAAAGCTTTTAGGCAAATCAATAGAAACATTTTCTCATTTACTTTTCGCCAACATTTGTACCAATTTGCCATATTTTGAAAATTGAAAAGTATTTTTTTTTTTCAATAGGAAAATCACAGGCTTGTGATTACTGCGCATACGAACTAACAAATCTATCAGCTTGGTTACTAGGCCATAGAATGTGTTATGAATGCGATACTAAGTATAAAGCAACGAAACGTGCCAACGTATAGTGTGGCCTACTGAAGAGTACCCAAATTAATTGAGTTCTCTTCGGTATTTGCTCTCTCCAGTTTTCCTCAAGTCCAAGAAGTTCTGGCGTGTGCAAACCAAAAAGAACTTTCATAACCAAACATACTAATGGAATTCATTATTAATTTATTAGGTATCATTCGTCAAACCTTCAGAAATCGAAAACATATTAAATAACTCACCGAAATAAAAAAAAACGAAGACTCTGCAGTTACTAACAAAGTCAAAAGGGAGAAGAGCTGGGGAAATTTCTGCATACTGAATTCTCACTCACTCGGCCCAAGCAGCCCAGCCCGCAACACACAAACAACAATTTGGACGTGGTGGCACCTATTAGGGTCATTAGAGCCATGACGTTATTCTATTCTATTCAGTAATGTTTGCGTTGATTTATTATTTGCAGCTGCATGCAGTGATACAAATAGAAATAGAAAAACCAAAATAGACTTACAAATAGTATACATATATGTACACCGAAAAGCAAATGCATGGCAGGCATAACTAGCGAACTAGAACTTAAGTTGCAACAAAGGAGTACCAGTAGCAACAGCAACGCCGGCAGACGCGAGACGATTTGCGGCACCGCTTGCTTAGCAACTGACTGGCCGGCCGATGGTTGATTGGGGTGAACCAGCGGTGTTTTGCTGGAGGAGCAACGGACGTGCAGCAAGGCTATGTACGAAAATTGTGCCTGCTACAAGAAAAATTGTGGCACCACACAGCCACAGCCAACACTGCAGAGCGATGGCGACATGACATGACGCCACACTGGTGGCACACATAGCCTCAGATGGCAATGGCGATGGCGGCAGCAGCGGCAAAGGCGATGGCAGCAGTGAATGACTCACTTTGCTGGTGGTGCCGACCACTTCCAACAAACCGCAAGCGAAAAGGCAATAATGCAGTGGCAAGAAACAACTGAAAAGCAACTGTAACAAGCAACGATGTGAATATGTAGAAACTAAAATTGAAAAAATTCCGCAGCCTGAAAAAAAGTATTCGCGCAAATGCAAAAACGAATGAAAAATGAAGCAGACTGAAGAAATATGTATACTAATGAATGCAACTTTGCTAGTTAAAAGCGTTGTTAGCAGCTTTTTTTATTTGTCTTTTTTTCCCTCATCTTTTTAAGAGGAACCACCCAAGCCAACTTCGCTCGGCACAGACAACAACACCACATTACAACTTGAGCCAGCCGGCGAAACGGCCAACAAATTTAACCGGCTGCCGCCGAATGAGCGAACGAATGATGCAGCCAGCCAAACAGCGCTGAACAAAGCCCTACACATATTTAGATTTTACATAGGTATGTATGTATATATATATACTGGGTATGTAATTGAGAAAATTTTAGTTGGCAAATGAGAAACGAAGCAATGCAGTGTGTATGCAGAAGAGTCCAGACGAATCAATCGAGAGAATGGCTAAAAGTTGTATGGACAGCGGAGAGAAATCGAAGCATGGAGCTAAACGCTAATAGGTCAAACACGCCAGAAAAGGAGTTAAATCTTTCCACAAAAGCTATAGCCATAATCAGAAATTTTAAATTTACACACATTTAAGAAAAATTTAAATTTCCGTGCAATTATGCTGAACGCTATGCGCTGGAAAGCATAATT
>NW_016160212.1:42827-45321 GCF_001687245.7 Rhagoletis zephyria | reverse complement strand
GGCCGATGGTTGATTGGGGTGAACCAGCGGTGTTTTGCTGGAGGAGCAACGGACGTGCAGCAAGGCTATGTACGAAAATTGTGCCTGCTACAAGAAAAATTGTGGCACCACACAGCCACAGCCAACACTGCAGAGCGATGGCGACATGACATGACGCCACACTGGTGGCACACATAGCCTCAGATGGCAATGGCGATGGCGGCAGCAGCGGCAAAGGCGATGGCAGCAGTGAATGACTCACTTTGCTGGTGGTGCCGACCACTTCCAACAAACCGCAAGCGAAAAGGCAATAATGCAGTGGCAAGAAACAACTGAAAAGCAACTGTAACAAGCAACGATGTGAATATGTAGAAACTAAAATTGAAAAAATTCCGCAGCCTGAAAAAAAGTATTCGCGCAAATGCAAAAACGAATGAAAAATGAAGCGGACTGAAGAAATATGTATACTAATGAATGCAACTTTGGTAGTTAAAAGCGTTGTTAGCAGCTTTTTTTATTTGTCTTTTTTTCCCCTTCTTTTTAAGAGGAACCACCCAAGCCAACTTCGCTCGACACAGACAACACCGCATTACAACTTACATAGCTAGCCGGCGAAACGGCCAACAAATTTTAACCGGCTGCCGCCGAATGAGCGAACGAATGATGCAGCCAAACAGCGCTGAACAAAGCCCTACACATATTTAGATTTTACATAGGTATGTATGTATATATATACTAGGTATGTAATTGAGAAAATTTTAGTTGGCAAATGAGAAACGAAGCAATGCAGTGTGTATGCAGAAAAGTCCAGACGAATCAATCGAGAGAATGGCTAAAAGTTGTATGGACAGCGGAGAGAAATCGAAGCATGGAGCTAAACGCTAATAGGTCAAACACGCCAGAAAAGGAGTTAAATCTTTCCACAAAAGCTATAGCCATAATCAGAAATTTTAAATTTACACACATTTAAGAAAAATTTAAATTTCCGTGCAATTATGCTGAACGCTATGCGCTGGAAAGCATAATTTGCCGAATCTATTTCAAGTACGCTACAGGATAAGCTACTTGCTGGGAACTAGAGTTTGATTGAAGCTGAACTTCAACTTGTTCGTCTTCTATCCTTTCCCCATGCTATCAACTGGCATTTTTAAGATGGCAATAACCTACGAAATTCCAATTGTACGGCTATGTAGCAGCATCATAACAGCTGATGGAGTTGTCTGCCTTTCCATCACTAGAGCCGATAGTAGGTTCCTTCCCGATGATCAGTGATACTTTTTAATATTATCGATAACATTTGTATCGTTATCGTTTTTACTAATATCATGTTAGCCCCGATTTATTACCCAAATAGATAGATATCGTTATCGGTATTTTTATTTATAGACATTATCGTTATCAATACTTTTTTATTTCGAATAAACCTGTTAGCTTACATCTTTTAAACCCTTGTTTCCATTTAAACAGCGTTGGACAGAGAGAGCTTTTTTTTGTGCTAGCCGCGCAAAAAGTATGCAGAGAGCTTTTAGTATCTACATACTATGTACATATGTATGTACTAGGGCTGGGAGTTCTATCCGAATCTTTTGTATACATATCCGGACAATCCTTATATTCGTATATCCGGATATGTAATTAAAAAAATTGGATATTCGGATAACAAGATCAGGGGATATAAACCGGACATCCGGATCTTATCTGTATGGACCAATATCCTAATGGATATCCGAATATACGGATAGTCCCAGCCTTAGCACATATGTACATTCCCAGTAAGCATTTGGAAGATTTTTCGGCGATTTATAAAATTTTCGAGCCATTTTAAACTCGCATAGTTGAGTGTTTGAGGACAATTCCGCGATGAAAAAGTGAACCTTTTCTGATACTTGAAGCAATTAAAAAGACTTAGTAAGCCAGCAAACATGATGCTTTATACAAAGTGTGAGGCCGCGAGCTGGCGAGAAGAATACTTGTTTCTTTCCCTGATGCACTGCGTACAACTGACAGGCAAGATCTTCGATTTCGAGATTTCGAGTTGCTTATGATTGAAAATGTTTCCTGGGTTGTTGCTATCAGAAAAGGAGATCGGAAATGGCATTAACTCATTGAAGCAGCAGAGCAATGAGACATAGAGCAACCACGACGGCAGCAGCAGCAGCGTTTTATTTGAGTGCCATTGGGGCAACGTAATTTCCGCAAACAGCATTTTATTTCAACAATCACTGAATACAGTATCTACATAGAAGAGTTGAGTCATCCATCGGCAGTCAGTACGTCAGCTGTCGGTTATTGCTCTGCTTAATATAAATTCGCACATAAAAAATATGTATGTACATACTAGGGATGTTTGGAATGTCATATTTTTCACATTCGCGAATGCGAATTTTCGGAATGCGAATGCGAATTTTCGGAATGCGAATGCGAATGTTAGGAATAACAACTTAAGCTACAATCAACTTAATTTACCGTTTTTATTGCTTAAAAATTTTGTAAATTAATAGAACATTGAACGAGT
>NW_016160212.1:23440-40434 GCF_001687245.7 Rhagoletis zephyria | reverse complement strand
ATGCCAGATAAAACTTTGTAGCTTTGCGTGACATTTATAACTTTGCCAGCAAAGCGCCAAACGCAAAAGGTATGCCACAATGAACGCCAAGAAAACAATTTTGTACCGCTTTTTTACTAGTCAAAGTTGCTGTGGATTTCATATATTTTGCTTTAAAATTATCAGCAATGTAATTAAGTTTTATGTTTCTGCATGAAAACTCGAATTTGGACGAAACAAAATAAATATTAAACTGGCTGATTGTCAAAGCGCGCAAAAAGATGGGAGTTGGCCATCTTTTCGCTTCGCGCTGCAGCTTCGACGATTTATGTGGCATGCTTTGTGCATTTTCATACAATTCATCTTATCTGTCAAAGCGAATCTGTCACGTAAAGCGAAGCAAAAGTTTTATGTGGCATCAGCTTTACTTACACTTGGCTTTAAGAACTTTTACGAGGCATAAAGTTGCCGACAAGCTCTGACAAGAAGAAGAACAACAAAAAACTACGGAAAGTGCTGTGGTGACAGTAGAAGCAATCATTTGGTAAGAGAATGAGCGCTTAACTAACAGCAAGCAAATTCAAATGATAAAATTAGGGAGAAGCAAATAATGTAAATTAGAGGAAATGTATTCTAGAAGTCAAAATTCATTCTAAGAAATACATATGTATGTATGTAGTACATAAGTATGTAAATCAATTGAATCTGGTGCCTTAATTGTGCAGTAATATTGAGAAACAAATTGTTCATTTCCATTTTCTTTATAAATTCCTTACAAAATTAATTCTGTGCTAGATCCTGATTTAAAAGAACCAAGCCTACCAGCTGTTATAAGAAATCAGTTATTGCCTTTTTGGCTGTTATAAAAATTTATCGGTATCGTTAAAAAACGATATTTAGATGCTGAAGAGAATTTATCTTCTGTGGCGACATGACAAAGCGTCAACGAAGAAGCTTAGCTAATTTTCCATTTCGAACGAAATGAGCATATCAAAGAAAACTCGGTATAATGGAAGGGGCAAAAATAAATGGCAAATAAGAAAAAATTTGAAAAGGATGAAAATGAGTTTGACGTTGGTTGCTAAGTGAAACGTTTTCTTTTAAATTAGGTGAAGGCGAAGGCGCAAACACAGCTACTCCGTATGACATAAAACAAAATGAAAAGAGACGAGGTGAAAAAAACGCAGATGCTAAGATGAATGAGTGCCAAAAAAAAATTAAACAAATAAAAACTGAAAAGTTTAAAAGCGTCTAAAGGACGACGTAAACGACGACGAGGAAGAGTGAACAGATTTTGCGGGTGACAGTGCATAACAACAAACTACAGCCACTTGACAAGATGACAAACAAAGCAAAACAAAGTATCTACATAATTAAACATTAATTTTAATTATGCATATAACACTGAACACAAAAAGGGGACAGCTAAATCATAGCACATATACATACATAAGTAAGTAAAATTATATACATACAAACATATATCAGAAAATTAACTAATTGGTGCAACACAATGATCAATTTGATACCGCACTGTAAAGCTGCATAAACCATCCAATTAGGCCTGAAAGCTGTTCGACTTTGTTCCGCGACCATTTGAGCGCTAAAATATGAATAGATAGTTACTGTCACTCACACAATCAACACACTCAGTAGCCCGCCCACACTCAGGGCCGAACTTAAATAACTTATTTTGGCACAAGTAAAAACACACCCAAAGTAGGATTGTGGAGCAGTAGGAGCAAGATTGGTCGAATTATGAGAAAGAAGGCGAACGGAACTGTACAGGTAATTAAGGAGTTAGTTGCACGAACGAACAAAGCGCCATATTTGCAAAACGAGCACATGAAAAGCAGAAGACAAGTAAAGCGCACAGACCGCCGCTACAACCCAGCATCCAATCGCTCCCCACTCTGCAACTACAAATCAACAGACGCATATAGTAAACTGAAAAGGCTGTGGGTGTTAGAGGCGCACGCAAACGTGATTCGAGTCTCTCTGAATGTCTAACTGCGAATTCCATGGAAATTTGGCGCCGCCAATAATCCCATTACAAGTTCAAAAGGCACTTTGCCAGAAAAATCATTATAAGCGGAGAATGAAACGAAGAAATGGGCAAGCCGTTTTTAAAACGATGAAAATATTACATCCAAATATGAAGCAATTAACTAAAACAAATATAATATAATTTGTATTCGAGAAATTCTTGGAAAAATAATTTGGAATGCTATTAAAAGCTCCACACGAAAACATGCATTCAAAGGGGTAAATTATCGTCAGCGGATGCTTCAAATGTCATGTAAAAACTGGAAGTATGTATTAAGGAATCTAAATTTTAAGTAAGAAACTCGCTACTTTTTAACCGACTTCCAGATCGTCGGATTTTTTTTTTAATTTTTTTTTTTTATGTATGTTACCGCATAACTTTGGACCACGTCAACCGATTTCGATTTTTGCATCGGAAAGGTAGTGTCTCAGAGGTGGTCCCATACTAATCTGGTTAAGATCCGATCAGCGGATCATGAGATATATATATATATTTTTTTTTTATATGAGAGTTGAAGTCGGTTTTTTTTTTGCTAAAAATTACTTGCTCAATTTTCATTTCGTTAAACTTACTAAAATAATCTTTCATTTGCCTGTTACGCAGCAACGGTCATCTCATTTGCTCAACTACATTGCGCAACTACCGCCACCACTACCAGGGGAGAATGATCTGTGCATTCATTATGTGGTGATGCATCATCCATAATGGAGCGCATTCCTCATGCAGTTTATTATTAAAACTAAATGCGACACTTAAAACTGAATGCGCAGAGCACAGAGCTTTTATTTAATACATACAATTTGTACTACCAGAATAAAAGAGAGCGGCAATGCTTTAGAAATTATTGAAGAAATACATAAATATGATAAAAACATAGTGAGGTGCAACCGTTCTCCCAACTCGTGTTAGAAGTTTGCCAACATAACAAAATCATATAAAATTTAAAATAAAATAAAAATTATTTGCTCTAAACTGTTGTTGTTTGAGATTGAAACTAAGAATTAGTATGTGACTTTGAGTTCAAAATTTTAAAATTATAGTGTTTGAAAACGTCAAAAATGCTAAAAGTTCTGCGCTTACTATATTAATGTAAAACATGCACACTATTGAATGGTAATAAGTTTTTACATATGTATGCTACATACTCGTGTAATAAAGTTTTTAATAATAAAAAGCATAATGCAAATAATAAATCTATGCATTTAGTAATGCTACAAAATAGATTTTATACCACAATAAAATTATGCAAATAATTTATGTAAGAAATAATAATTTTAATTCAGAATGTATTACCTATACTTTTTTATTAAACACTAGCAAAGTGTGGTCTAAAAAAAAATACCATTTTTTGTTTGGTTTACCCGAATCTCCTCATCCAACAGCCTTTGCTTTTAGTGTTTGTACCGACCTTTGAAATTACAAAAATCTTAAGAATTCTTTCTGGAATGTTTTTTTAATAAGACTTTCTCTTTGGAAGTTGTATTAGAAGATTTTCTATTGGACCTGCAATTCCAAAGCAGACGAGGTATTTCCAAAGCAACTGAAGCCAAGTAAAGAAAAAAATCGCAATCTCTCAGAAAACTTTTGAAGAATACCCTCTTTCAGAATTTTATTCAAAAACACCATATCTCAAAATTTGGTTGAAGAACGCCCCATCTCAGCTGACGATTCAAAAACGCCCTATCTCAAACGAAAATACATTGAAAATGTACTGAGAGAGTGCGTTTTTGAACCGAATTCTGAGTTAGGGCGTTTTTCAATTAAATTCTAAAATAAGGCGTTCTTAAAACAAATTCTGAATTTTCTGAGATAGGGCGTTTTCGAACTGGCTGTCGAGATAGGTCGATCTTCCACTCAGCCATCGATATGTAGTAGGCAAGATTCTCTGCATTTACCTATTTCTTTAAAGTCGCATTTAACGGCACATTTCTTCAACACACCCTTGACAACTACAAACATAATATGTACCTACCATACAATGACATTGAAATATGTACACATTGTCGTCATGTCTGTCTACAAGCCGCTAAGGAGTGGCTAGAATAGATGGCTGATTAACTTATTTGTTAGTCGCATTCATACGCGGGTAAACAAATGGGAAACCACACACCAAAACACACAAAAAGAATTTGAGAGTTATAGAAAAACAGGCGAGTTTTATGAGAGCACATAAACTAGACAAATATGTAACTATTTTCATTTAATTAACTTTCCCATTCAAAGATTTTATGAAAACTCGTATATGGAAGCAATTAAAATTAAATTTTTGTGTAGCTGTAAAATAAAGTTTTTTATTTGAAGTAAAATGTGGACACTCTTCTCTCATACGCCGCGGACACCTAAGTAACACGCTTTTTTGCTCCATATTTCATACAAAACATCTTGCGCATTTTCATTTGACCACTCATTATTTCGTATTGATTTTTTTTTTTTTTATTGTAACAGAACAGGCTTTAGTAAAAATGCAAAAATTTGGCACAGAACTGGTTTTTTGTTTTAATTTTTGTTCTGTTAAAGTTTGATTTTTTTTCATTTTTTCATTCAATAAAAAATAAAAAAAAGCTGGAATGATTAATAAATTTTTCAGAAACTATAAGCCCTATCGGAAAATGATGTATATACGGTGTGTATGGGAATTTTATTTGCCCTATTTTATATTAAGATTTTTAAATTGGTTCGTAAGATATACGTGATTAAAAGGAACCAATTTTTGCTTTAAGCTGAATAATGGTAAATTGCAAATATCTCGAAAACGTATCCATAGAAAAAAAAATTAACCCGATTTTCGGAATCACCAAGCAATGCTACATAGAAATTGGATAGTGGCGTCTGGAGAACAAAAACCAAATTAAAATTTTGTGATCCAGTGTAATATTTATGTATGCATGCATGCGTTTTTTTTTACCTTAACAAACTGAGTTCGCTACGGGTGTTGCAATCGCAACTATTCTCCGATACTTTTGGTATTCCTAATATAAAAAATTCAACGTCCAACAAATCCAACAATTACGTTAATGTATGCAACTACATATGTATACACCGAATCGCAATAAAAGAGAAGGTTCTGCGGCACAATTAGCTGGACACTGCTGCCGACTTTGCCGACTACTGACGCGTTGCAACAATTTACACGTTTTCACGTCTTCTCTAACTAATATTACGTTTTTTTTTTTCTTATGATCGTTGGCGGCAGACTTTTCCTTTGTTTGCTTTCTTTTATCAATTATTGCACTTCAAATGTGAAATTTTTCGCACTACAACACCGCTACTATGAATGTGAAGGCGTATGTGTGATTCTTTTTGCAAATGGAGCTTTGTAATAGTAAATTTTTGCTCACAATTATCTTCTTTGCGTTCACGCAACACCGACAAGAAACATGCTAACTCGCTTCTCACCGCAACTTAACTACCAACACGCCAATTGGCCAAACTGGAGTTGAGCATCGAAAGCTAACGAACCGAAACTCACAATATGGCCACGAACGAAATGAATGTGGATGGCAACGAGATGACGAATGAGCGCCACAGCCAAACGGTCGAATCAATGAGAGCATCTCGTCAGCGAAACTTTTAGCAACGATTGTGCGCCGTTTCGTCGCTGTACTCGTTGGGTCGGGATGGGATCTGGTACTGGTACGCGCGAGGCAGAACCAGCTAGAATACACAGGCAGCTTGTTTGCAAAAAGCGTGGGGACAAGCATACCAAGGAGGAAGACCTCTTTGCAGCTATGACGCTGCTGCCACTGTTGCCGTCGCCGCCACCACCGTGGCTGCAACTGCAGCCTGCCGAAGTGTATGTGGACACCAATCGGAGGAATGTGCTGCAATAACAATGGAGCTGCCACTGTAGAATTTTAAATCAGCCCGTATAACCCACTGCTGCTGTCTATAACTGAACTTAACGGAGGCCAATGTTAGCTGGTCCACGTCGCCTGCTTGATATTGACAACATCCAACCGCATTAGCGCAAAGTGGCAGCTACAGTGCACGAAGGCAGAAAAATGCAGCGAAAAAGCAAAAAACCAAAAATGCCGACTGCAGCGAGTGGGACAAGTTAGGTCCGATTAGGAGTCGAGTGCATGATTATTGCATTTTTTTTTCCATGGGATTGGTATGCGGTGAATACGCTCGTACATGCGTATAACTTGATTTTCGAGGCTCAACGCTTTGCCGTCTCATTAATAGAACACAGCTACGAGTTGCTATGGGCCCGCAACGGCAGCAGTCAACAGGGAAAAGTGCAAGAATGAGTAATACGCGGCAATTGAAAATGGAGCGAGCGGTAAGCAACGAGTGTGGTGAATGCAATTACTACGGCTGGGATGTTCTTTTTTGTGTTGCGTCATTCTTTTAAATAATTAAATTTAGATGCAAAGAAATGTACTGCAGTTCGCGGTAATAACTCGCACTTCAGCTCCAAATGAGGTCCCAAGAAATTTGTTGCAAAAACTTCACAAACTATTTGCCTTTGCGGAGTTACACTAGCTACTTACTACCAAATAAATTTTAGTAATGGGAAAGTGGCGATTACATGGTCGGTATTACTCACCGGCAGGATCCAGATTCGATTGCATACTCGACCAACATCAAAAAAAAAAAAAATAGTCGCCGCTTGGCAGAGAGTGGCCATCTGCCGTCAGGAGGCGACGCTTGCAACTAGACAATGCAATGGCGCAACCTGAAGAAGAAGCTCGGACAAGCGCTCGCTCAGTTGAATGTGTAAATTTCAAATTGTTTTTTGTAATGTGGAAAATATAGCACCTGGATTTAGTATACAATTTTTACAAATTTTAAGGATCAAGGAAAATAAATTTAGTGCCGAAGCTTTTAGCATAAAAAATTGTGAAACATTTTTTGGTTTACGCTTTAATTTTTAAGCAAATTACTCTAATAAATGCAATGCACAATAAACATAAAAAAGATAACCATTTTGAAATATGAGTATTTTTACGCTCTAGAAAATAATTTCTACAACTTCACATACGCGGTTTTGCATTTTGTTGATACGCGGTTTTGCACTTAAAACGGTGATATGTATGTAAATATATATTTGAACCTTTTAATTAATAAAAATAAATATTGCTGAGTACAAACGTACATAAGTATACGTACTTGTACTACCTGCTGGCCAGAAACAATTGAGACTGTAGAGAAAAGACTCGAATTTAATTGAAAAACTAACTGCGATGATTAAGCAAAAAAGGCAAATATTTAAAATGAAAGAGTAGAATAAAATCGGTAAAGGTATAAAAAAACAGTCCACAGCTACTCAATACATAGTAGCAAAATTGAAAAATTGTTCAAGTGAAACATTGGCAGAAGGAGTGGGCGTTTGCAGCGCCAAAGCTAATCAAAAATCTATTCAATGCTGGAGGTTAAGCGCTGAACCGGCTGATTGGCTGCATTTGACAGGAATATGGATCTACATGGTACATATGCATGTACGATTCAATATTTGGCCGAAAACCGAAGCCGAAGCCGAACATTAAAATTAAGTTGTTCGTTTCAAAAATAATAAGCCCGTGATTTTTTATTTCGTAACAAATTATTTTTATTATTTTTTAAATAAATGGAACACCTTACAAACATACATTTTTCCACAGCCGCTAAAATTTTTTGGTATTGTGAAGGATGCAATTGTAAATGCTTTTTCAAGCTTATTTGATTTCTGACGCTTCACTTCCCAGGGAATGCTCTTTCTGACACGCGTTGCAAAAACTTCCAAAAAGCGCTCGCGTTTATACAAAATCACGCCAAAACGCAATTGTATCACTTTTATGAATTTTTTTAATATACCCCTTGCGCCTTGATTCCACAACTCGTGAAACCTACAGCCATTTGGCGGCTTTAAAAAATTTCCGTACGTCATACAGAGAGAGGCAGCTGCACTCTGAAATATTCTGCAGGAATGGTTTGCCGAGTGTCTTTGGCCTAATCAATGTGTGTTGTGTTTAGTTATATTTCTCAATTATCTCAGCAAATTAATTATGTAATGGTATTAATGGTGCTAGCCAAAGCAGAGAAAAATACAAAAAAACACTTTCCTGTAAAATTTGGTTTTTATAACATACGATAATTTTAAGCAAAGGGATCGATATAGAGTTCTTACACTTCCAAAAGTGTTATGTACAGATGTGAAACAACAATAATACTTCAACAACTGTCGTACAATAACTGAACTGGCCAATTGTTCGGCATTTTAAGCCGAAGGCCGAAGCCGAAGATAAAAAAAAAACCAGCCGAATAGGCTGCATACCGAAGCCAGGCCGAGCCTTCGATCGGTCACTAGTATGTATGCATGTTCGTCCGTGTTCAATGTTCTATAGACATTTGGAAAATTTCAAATTAAAAAAAAAATCGAATAGTGATTAACGCAACTAAACTACGCAACTAAACTATAATGCCTGGAATAATTCATTAAAGTTTTAAATCCAAGAAATATGCCTATATTTTTTGCTCTCATTTTTTCCTCATACACCAACGTTGTACTTTTATGCTCATTAAGCTGTTGCGAAATAAATTCATAGTATGCACACACCTGAAACTACACTCCCAAAGGTTGCAATCCAAACAAATGAGAACTCATACATACATACATACATACATATGTATGTACATACTTGTCTATACATATGTACATGAAGGCATTACCTACTTGTGCTAAAAATAAAAGGCTGAGTTTTTGCCTCAACTCAGCCACGCTTCAACCTTCTGGTAACAATAAAGTAATTTTAGCTGTATAGGGAAAATGTAGCCTACATCAAGGCGTTGAAGCGTTATGAGTTGTATTGTACATACATAGATATGTTACCTAAATAACCAGCAGCAAGCCAGCAAGCACAACGCAACTTCATTACATTACATGGGTCAATTGACTGAGTTATTTATTTCAAGTTGACATTATTTCGATNTTTTTTTTTTTTTTTTTTTTTTTGAGTGACAGATAAGAAAAAAGTTGGCTGCAGTTCTTTTTCTTACAAATAAAAACATAACGAACTAAATAAGTTAAAAAACTGGTATAAATTAATATTCAATAGTTGCAGATAATATTACAAATATTAGTAGATAATAACTTATGTATGTGCAGTGGGGAGCAGTGATGAGTACATGGTAAGTTTTGTTGAATATTGGCAAGGTTTTTAAAGTTAAAATTTTGATGTTATTTTTTTCGTAAAAAATCTGTTTCATGCTCTAACCAAGCCATATAAATCAAACTTACAGAGCCTAAATAAAGTTAAATTTTCATTAAAATTGTGAGCTTTTTAATCTGAGTTTTTAGAATTTTGTTTTGAATATGCAGTTTTGTAAATTTAATAATTCTAAAAAATCAGATAAAAAGCTAAAAATTTTAATGAATTTTTTTTTTTAATTTTTCTAAATTTGAAAGTTTGATTTATATGGTTTCGGTTAAAGCATGAACCATACTTTTATGAAAAAAATAACGAAAAAATTTTAACTTTAAAAACCTTGGNGAGATCAGCTGTTCCGCTCAAATTCCAAATAATCGCATCAGTATTTAAAAGCTGATTAATAATAATCGTTCTTTTTCTTTGCCACGATTTTATAATGCCGAATAAAACTAGATTTTTATCACTTTCCACTATGTTAACTTATAAAATGTCAAATGAAAACAGCTAATTTTGTTTGCTTTTGAAGACGGTTACTTTGATGCCGATATAAAGCCGTAAGTATAAACACTAGAGCGAAATGTGTACGGTGTCAATGCGCTTTCAATTAAGTCGATTATTCTGTGCGTATAAACGTAGTATATGACTAGAATTTACAAACATTACAAAAAGTGTACTCTTTCAAAAATTACAAATGGAAACACATACAAAATGCCATGTGGAAATGAACTTAATGACCATTTTTTTAATGGAAACTGCACGTCTATACCTGCTATGGGCGCTCGCATACCGTGCATCGCAAAAGGTATACGATATAAAATAAGAGATATCTCATACCATTTGTCGTATACCTAACTATGGGTTTAGCACCTTTTTTCATATTTGCTTTGATTCGCACTGATCGCACTGCGATAAGATTTGGTATGCGAGAAAACTGACAGTTGTATGCGAGCGCCCATAGCAGGTATAGACGTGCAGTAATTTGCAGCTCTCCCGTGTTATTACGATCTCGATTCAGGGCTCTCTTGCAAATTTTTTGGGTTATTCTACACTTTTCCAGTAAAAATTTGCAGGTTCCAGTGCAAATAAGTACTGACTATTTGTTACTATACAAACCTACTGTTTTCTTTTAATGCCCGACTTTGCCATTTGTCATTTTTGCCATTTAATGCCTAGTGGAAATCCAGCATTACTTAGGCATCGCAATTGTAAACAGTTTCAAATGTTAAGCATATTTACCCGAAATATTTCACTTCAGCATTCGCTGGCTGGTAAGTTAGTAATTCGAGTACATACCTAGAAGTATACAATAAAAACATCCGGCCTTTTTCTGCCGATATTTGAGGAAGCTATTTCAAAACTCTCTTCTGAAGCCATGGATACTCAAAACACTTATGATTATTATAATTATCTAAACGGGGTAGTTGGAGAGAACTGATATTTGTTTGAAATTTGCTAGTGAACTGGCGATCTTCCGTATATTTCAAAGAAGTTTACGAAGTTATCAAGCGGAATTGCAATACATCAAAGCCTACTGTATGCAAGAACTTCAACTTCATAACCAGCCCTTCACCAGCTCATTCTCGGGCTGGATTGTTTTTTTTTTTGTTTTTGTAGTAAAGAGCTGGCTCGTTCTTTTGTAGTGGTGTGGTGGTCAAACTTAGGGTAGCCAATATATGTATGGAAAACAAGAAACTTCGAACAGGCGGCGATACCAATAAGTTCTCTCTGCAGAAGCTGCTGCGATGAGAATGAGGAGGAATCATTTTTTTTACTTTCCGTGTCGATGTCCGTGCCTGCAGACTTGGTGGCTCGAAACAACTAGAGTCATGCTGGCAGATATAACGGAATTTAAACTCTTGGATCTGCTCATTTCATTTCTCTTTCTCTTTTCAAATGGACCTCAGTTGGGGCAATATGCAAAGCATCTACATATGTATGTATGTATGTTTTTAGGTGTCCAGGAATGTGCTCTACAGCAAACCCAATCAACGGAATTTGTTATACATGTTGTAAACCCAAAGAAATTTTCAGTAACATTTTAATTACAACATTTTAATTGCTGTACTTATTCGGAAAGCAAGAGGAGCACACACATGATATTTCATTGTCAATCGCGCACACATCTCCACAAACAATTGATTTGACAGCAAAAAAACATAAACAACAATAACCACCTACATATATTCATAGTACATACATACATACATACATACATACATACATTATTTAGTATTATTAAATGACAAGTGCAATGGGTTTGTCGCTCAACCAGCTGAATAATGGGCTGAAATGTATACTTCAGCAACAGCAGCATGTAGCAGCAACATTGCTTTAAAGGACAAGGTCTCCACCGGCCGACATAAACGACATCGACGAACGACAAGTAGTGCGAGAGTAATTCTGCCAGAAATGCCGACACAGTGCAAATGCAAATGCAAGACGGAAGACGCAAAATGGCTGCTGACAAGGGGGCTAGATTTGCTTGTTAATTCACCAGCAGTTAGCACATTCAATTTCCTTGTATGCATGTGTGTGTAATGTAGCAGTTAAAATGGACATAAGGGTGTATAAATATGCTCACTTGTTAAGCAGCAGCAGTAGGAAGACAAAATCGCACAATTTAACAAAGGAAAAATTGTGCTAAATAAAAACTAGTCATTTTTTCGAAAGGTTCATAGGTGCGCATACATACATACTCGTTTGTAGTGCATATTGGTGGTAACACCGTTGGTACCTTGTGAATAAGTCAAATCCTTTGCAAATACATGTTCTTACGATAAAAAAGAAAATTGGGAATTAAAAAAGAAAAAAGCGAAAAATAAAATTGTTGCTGGTTTGATACATACATATCTACTATTTGTATATATCCGAACTCGAACATACCAGTTGCTATATATGTACACCATACACCTTAAAAGCAAACAAAAAAAGTTCGGAAATTTAAAAAAAGAAAATTTTCACCTACGCAATTTTTCGGAGACCCCTAACTACATTCGGCAACAAAAGTTTTTTGTTTTTAACAGTTCTACTGGAATAATAAAAATACTTTTTTAACAAAAGTTTATTTATTAATGGTGAGCTTTAATTTATTGACACTAGGGTGGTACGTTAGGGTGCAAGGAACTGACATCTGGTAGATAAGCACTAGAACGGAGACGCCTTAAAAAATTTTGTTTAGAAAAATACTTGCAAAAATACTTTAACAGGCCGATTCTGAACAGGAACTCACTGGGACTTTCCTCTCTGTTCCCTTTCCGCCTATAATGAATAAAAATTCCCTGAGTATGTTCAATATTAAATGGCTGTCAAAAAAGTGTCACACAGCTTTTTCGAAGTTCGAATTTCCTCCTCCCAAACGGGGGAAATTTTACTACCTGGGGATTAATTATTGGAGAATGTCTTTCTCGGGAGAAATAAATTCCCGGAGAACAAACGCCGCGGGAGTATTCAAAATTTGGCTGTAAGACTCAGGAATGTACGGCGAACTTTTTAGAAAACTACATAGTTAGAAATAAATTTTTTTTTTTAAATCGAGGCGATTTTCTATCGTCTTGAAACTCAACTTTCATTTTTAATGGTGCTTGTTATATAATGCGCTAGATTTTCATAAAACAATATAAACATATAAATATAGCTAAAACTAAAATATGAGACATGAAATTCTAGGAGACTCGATATGAAAACGGGTACATGAGGAGCAGGTAATGTTACTATGGAGAATTGCCATCGTTTTAGGAACACCTGCTATTCGTTAAGACATTCAGCCTCATTGCGAGTGTCGTGTCGTTTGCAAGTCGTTTTTCGCGAGTCGAGTCGTATCGAAAATTGCATGGCATTGCCTTAAAATTCGTCTCGACTAGTGTACGAAAACGAAAAAACTTGGCAGCACTGTATAGTTTTCGACGATTTACGCAATGAGTGAATTCAGCGGTGCCCAGATTAAAAATTTAATGACAACCTTCTGAAACCTGATACAAAAATAACAGCATCTCGAATTCGCCTAGTGAACGCATGAAAAAAGATATCGAAATATGAAGGTTTGACCAAAAACCAAAATCTTACAAACACACATATGTATATGTATATGTATAGAGAAATGTGTATACATGCATACATACATATAAAGTGTCAACAAGGTATATAACTCTGTGAATGGCTTTGGAGCAATTCGATAATTGAGCTGAACAAAAGGAAGGCGAGTGACGTGTGCCAATCGACGCAGGCTACTTAAATTACAATTTTTTCTAAACGTCCACATTTACCAATGAGTCCATGTTGTGCACTCAACTGTGCGCTAAATACATGGTCACACGCATACCTAAGCACCCAAGTGGAGTTGAAAAAGCCCTTTTGAAGAGTATTTTTCGGTATTTGCCAACTCATGCGCGACGCTGTCTAACAAAGTACACCTTAGATGGGAGCAACCGTTGATACGTAAAAAGATAACATACGCCATATGAAAGGTGTTTATGAATATCAGCAGGATTGTCGAAAAAATAATCGAGCAGGTGCACTCCACAACCTCAACTCCACAATCATTTTTTTCGTGATTATTTTTAAGTCGAATGATTTTGAGCAATAAATATTCACAGACGTTAACACAAAACAATTGGGTCATTTGACCCTTAAATAAATATCGATTTTAAGAAAGAAAAAAAACGTTGAACTATTTTAAGCCCTTACGTAACTCTGGATTCATAAAAAAAAATAAATAGAATTAAAAAAAAAGTAAAGAATATAAGTCCGTGCCACAGGTTTTGAACCCGGGACCAACAACACGGCAGTCGAAAACGGTAACGGTACTTGCCTAAAAATTACTTGGTTTTAAATTCCTAATTTAAGTATTAATCCTGTTTTCGGGAAATATTTTGCAAAATATTCAGTTTAATCATTTTAGGACGAGCGTGCGACCATACATATATATGTAGATACATAAATCACCCACGTCCTAACCCACCGCCACATTGAAACCATTTCAGTTTAACTCTAGTCTTACCGCTTAAGCTGCAAAGCCCCCACCAATAAAGGCACGAATAAAATGAAATGGAAGAAAATGAACTACTGGCGCTTTGAATGTGAATGCGTATTTTCGCGCTGAATCATCGCGTTCTGCCACACAGCGCCATGTTCACGCTGACGGTGAACTATGTACATATGTATATCTTTCTTACGGCGCGTACTCGTATACATATGTAAATGCAAATGAATGTTTGAAAAAATCGATAAGGTGTCCTTGTACAACTCATCAGTTTCTCGATGATTTTCTTGTACAACAACAAAAAAAATATTATAGAAACAGTTAAACCAATAGCTTAGCAACTATGTAATACAAACGTTTTCCGGGAATAAGTTGACGGTATTGCCAGAGTATGTATAATGCAGCAAAGCATAGAGGGTTATCGGGATTACATTACTGTCATTCATAATTTTATTAAAATGTTTTTTTGCATAATGAGCAATATTCAAAACTCGATCAAAGGTTTGTATGTATTGAGCTCCTGCCGCCTCACAATTCTTTAGTAGAGGAAATCAGATATAACCGCATGGGTTTCGATGGGTGAATTGCGAGGCAAGTAGGCGCCACCTAATGTCCACAGACACAAAGTAGTTTATGTTGGCAAGATGCCGGTGTCTGTTGAAGATGTCCTCCGTTGCGTATACGTGATTTTCATAAGTAGCAGCAATGACGACTTTGAGAAGTTCCAAGCCCAGCAGGCGGCCGCGAATGCGGTTTTTGTACATTTTTAGTATCCGGAAACGTACGAAATTTTAGGCAATCTCAGGAAATTTTCGATACGATGCGACTCTCGAAAAACGGCTTGCATTCGACATGACTCTCGTAATGAGGCTGATTGCCATTGAGCCGTAGTTAATCCTTGAACCTAAAAAAATTGGTAAAAAATTACGACAAAAAATTTAACTAAACTCCTAAATTTAAAAACTGATTAAAATGAAAATTGTGATTTGATCGAACCACAAATAGCTTATAGTGCAATTCAAGATCTTTAATTTAGGCCATTGTAGAAGTCTTTGGGTCTCTGCTGAGAGCCAAATTATAACGATTTTGAAGATAAACTCGAAAAATACTTTACTTTGTTTTGTTTAACATGTACATATGGTTTACTGCGTAGTCCTCCGCAAAATTATCTAACGCTCCTAAATATGCTACAAATCAGCAAATGATTATCACCACCTGGAGTTGGCGAGCATTCAATATCTAATTACACAATTTGCAATAAAAAAATAATAATTAATGCAACACCTTCATCGCAAGCCAAGCATTCTTTGTAGTATTACAACATATCTATTACAAGCAACCATGGCATGAGCTGTCCATAAAATCATTTGCAAACATAAGCATATTCTGCAGCATGGGAGACCATTTATTGGCGCTTATAAATGCTTTTTCAAAACAAACCAGAAGAAGGTGAAAATCGTATCAGCAACACCAACGGTGCCATAATTGCTGCGCAGGCAAGGCCGAATAAAAAGTAAAAACCATTAGACTATTAATGTTAACTGCATTGGGCCCAACATTATGCGAAAGCATAGAAGTCGTTCACACAAATGTAATTAACACACACGCATTTGCCTATGAATGGAGCGGGATTCCGTGAGTGGTACACTTGAGACACCATGTCGCCAGATACGTACATACATACGTACATATGTGTGTATTTAGAACGGTACTCATATGTACATATGTATATGTATGTATAAGAATTGCCATGCTAACAAAATGCGATTGCAACACTTACTTGGAAGACAAGGATAATTGCCGACATCACTTATGTACATACATACATATATATGTCGTCTGTATAAGAAGGAAATTTATGTACCTAAAATACCTACCTTGTAGCAAATCGGACCCACCCTAGGTTACTCCATACTGTCCAATACCAGTATTAGCCCCTCATAACTCCCCTGCCAATGGTTTCAACTGTCATTGTTAACATTGGCGTGTCATTGGAAAAGGACCGGTCCAACAACTCACCGTAAGATGTCCTATTGCGGTTAATTGTTCTTTATTAATCTTATTAATTAATTTAATCCAATTACATTCTAATTTGAATTCGATTTCGTTGTGTACTTCACGGATGCTTTTTCGGAATTGAGAAAAATCGAAAAATAAAAGTTTAAAATTATATGCTCCGCCTATGTGAATGTGTTTTCAAATATCCACTTTGAGCGATTTCTAGAGATTACCATTCTGTATGTATGTATGTATAAATCTGTGAGAGTTTCACTTTTTGTCTCTATCGCTAAATTCCTAGAGGCCTGGTCGCAAGTAACATTTTTGATGCAAACAAATGTCCAATTCTAACCGATCAAATTTTACCCGGCGAGGTACTGGTGCTTTTCGGAAAATTGTCGCGCCTTTTTGCTACAGGGTACATATAAACATACATACATTTGTAGATATGGATATTGATGTACATACATACATATCAAGCGAACGTAATACGAAAAGTACTTACGCAAATATTATTCATGATATGAACAAATAAAGGCGAGTGCAGAGAATATCGTATTTTTTTTGTGTGCTAATTTCTATCATATTGTGAAGCAATTACCGCAAAAATAAAAGTGTCAATATGCGCATACATACATAAATACACATGCACATTTGTACGGAGCAGGAACGAATAATTCACTAGTCACCCATTGGAATGCTAAAATTTACTAATTACGAGATTTTCTAGCTTCTGAGTATGCATTCAATTTTAGCATAACAATGTGCAAGTTTGAAGTTGCTAAAAAAATCGCGTTGATTTTCGGAAATTTTTTTTTTTTTGCAGACGGTGTTATTTTCTCTTACAAAAAAAAATTATCGA
>NW_016160212.1:6607-23019 GCF_001687245.7 Rhagoletis zephyria | reverse complement strand
CGCGATCCAGAAAATTCTTCTATCATTCTTGCCACAAATGTATGTTTTCTTCGAAAATACTCAAGTACTACCAGTAAAGTACTCTACTGTCAAATACCTTTTACTCGCAGTAGTTGCGGAAGGCAAAGTAAATACTCTACGCGTCTTGCTATTGATCGGTAGTTTACGTACGCTTGCTGAAACTGGTTTATGCTTACTCACAATTGACCCGAACGATGAAAGTAGGGGATGGAAAGTATTTGCGCGGCGATCGGATGTCTTGTTGGGCCGTTTAAATGGAATTGCGCTGGAGTCTAATACCTACATACGCACAAGCATACTTGATGTTAAAACAAATGGTATTCCAAAGAAAAAATACTTCTAAACCATAGGAAACAAGACGATCAAGAAGAAAGAGAGCCATATGAGAGATTGCGAGAGGTGCACGAATAGTTTTCTCATTACTTTTCACACGTCATTTGGTTTGGCTTGTTTGTCACTTTTTTCGAAAACGAAACGAAAAGCCGCAGTACTTATAGTATGACAGTGTATAAAGTGGGGAGAAAAAATGCGAAAAAAAATTTCACACCTCTCAGGTCTCTTTGAATGAAAAATGCCGGCTAAAAAACGTATGTGAATACAAGCGAATAAAAAACTATTAGTCAAAAGCAAACAGATGTAGTTTTGTAGCGAACGCCGAAGGTAAATACTTAAAGCAAGATTGTAATTGTAAGTAGTAATTGAGGTAAGAGGTATGAAATTAAAAAAAAATAAAAAAATCAATTGCTTAGTTTTTATTCATACGGCCCAATATAATAATAAAACAAAAAATTAAAAAAAAAACAACGATCGACCCGCGAGACCGCAGCTCTCCAAGTCTACCTACTAAACCTAGAAAATGAACGAAAAGTGAAATTATATCTTAAAAAAAGGAACACGAATCAAACCGTTAAAGCGGATTGGTCAAAATATTTCGCCACACCAAAGGTAATCGAACAGGCCAAGGTCCGCGCTGTCGGTCTTAGCATTAAGACGAGTCACTAAAGAATGGTCTAGACTGGTTTTATTTAGACGTAAGATACTCCTTTTTACTTTTGATTGGTTCTGATACTGATTTGGCACAATTCGGGCAGCTCATTACCAGCTATTTCTTAGCTATCTCACCAAACACTCAGCAACATCTTGAAGCCGGACTTTGTCACCGTTTGAGAAGGTTCTCCAGGATTCGACCACCTTTTTTTTCGCACATTCTGTCGCATGAAATCCACTTCTTATCGCGCTTAATGATCCTTTTCAAATATGATTTGATTTCGATATGGGCAAATCCTAGCGTTGCTGACGGTACGTTTGCACGTTTCTTTTAACTTTTATGCCGACAAAAAAATAAAAGCAATTTTTTTTTTTGTTTTTGTGGTATAAGGGAAGGTTTAAAGCAGTACTTATGAGAACACAATAATGGAAATTTTAATTTGAATTAATGCCGGTGTATTTGCCTTCGAAATTTGTGTTCTGACGTTAGAGAAAAAGGAAGCGATTTTGATATGACCATCAAAGTCAACCGATTTGCGATAACTGTTATGTATGGAGAGCACAATCTACGAAAATACTTTGAAGAGAAAATAATGAAGTTAATAAAATGTATTATAAAAGCAAACTAAAGGTTGGACTAACTTTAAAACAACTGCGTTGAAAAAATAGGTTTTTTTTTAAAGCGGTATTGTTGTATTTTATTAAAAATGGCATAGTACAACATATTCTTGTATACAGTGTTGGATAAAATAATAGAAACGTACAGCTTTCTTTTATTTTTATTGTTTGAAGAATTCTTTCATTTTAAATACATTCCGATTTCGTACATTTTGTTTACGTTAATTAGAATCCAAACTTCTTTGCACGTGCAATAAGTCATAAATAAATTGTGACCCATTTTTTAATTTTGGCCTGGAAGAAATAATAGAAACAAAGTATTATTTCTAAATAAATTAAACTTTGACCCAAAAATTCTTACAAAAATATTATTGTTTCAATAGCTTATTGAACCGCCGCCTTGCCTGATTACCTCTTCGCATATTCGGTGCATCGAATTAACCAAGTTTGCACAAACACTTTTCGGAATGCGATACCACGGTTTTAGGATGTGGCGCCACAATTCGTCTTTATTGCTGGCTTTAAAACTACTATGCCATGCGAGAAGTTGAATTGCATGAATTTTTTGCCGATTTTGGTTGACTATTTCTCGGATTCGCCCATACATATATCACGTCCGTTATCACATTTTAATTCAAAATAAAACCAACAACAGTTTGCTTCTGGTTAAAAATGAATTGGTTGTAATAATCCGTAATTTGACTTTATTTTTATTTAAAGAATGTTTTAGAAAAATACTCACAGGATTTGCGGTCTTACTTATTGTATATGTATGTACTCTGATGAAACCATTGATTTTGTCACGTAAGTTATGACCTCCTTTTCATCGAATTTCTCGACACCAAGTGTTCCAAGCGCACCTAATAAGTGACGTTCGTTTTCGTATCGTTTACTTAACTCTAAAGTCGTACGAATGTCACGTCCGACATTATGGAAACACCCTTATGTACATAGCTATTGTCAAGGTGAAAAATCCCATAAGCCGATCTACAAAAAATTCATGCAATTGCTTTTTCTTAAAATTCCAGATCTTTTACTCAATTTATTCAAACAAAATTGAAGTAAAAGGTATGAAATTTTAAGAAAAAGCAATTGCTTAGTTTTTATTCATACGGGCCAATGCCTCATTAAACGCAGTATTTCCAAAGTCGACAGTGTTTTAGGTCAATTTTAGAAGCTCCCCGTCTGCACATTCTTATACCACTGTGCAGTATTGTTCCCGAAATATGTATTTTGAACTGTAAAAATAAATTCGAGATTCTCAATTTTATTCCTTCGAGAGCGGTGGGATATCATATTAACTCATATCCTTACATATGGAGGTAAAGAATGAGAGTGCAATGGCCGGCGCATAGGAATTTGAGAATATTTAATCGTGTTTTTCGCTACTTCGCCATGGAATCGAAATTTAAATCAACGAGCAAATAAATGCAAAAATTAATTAAACTAAACCGTTGTAAGCGAAATGAAGACAAAAAATAGCTATGTACATATATGTAATAGAATCTCTACTACACCCTGATTAGAGAAGTCATGCGCATTTATCAGATGAGATACATATTCACGAATAAACGCGGTAAATATATGAGCAATAAGAGCTGACAGAAAAGGTGAATAAGAGAGTTCGGAGGAAATTCAATGAGCTGCCGCATAATTACTGCAGTGAGCGAGCGACTAGCGAAAATACACAAAAACCAAATGAGGGATTGTAGAGCAACAGGAGAGCGATGGCGGTCAAGTACTCTACAAAACAAGTTAGAGAAGCTAGAAATGGAAAATATGAAATAAATTTTTAATAGCGAAAACTTTTCAAACCAGCTGAGCGAAAAGGAAACAATTTGATTTCAGAACCAAAATCACATGCCAAAAGTCAAACTAGTGAATGAAAAATGGGTAAAAATATGACCAGTAGCCAAGTAACGGGCAAGTGAGAGAAAAAGCGTACGACGACTGTGGACACGAGGCAGATAGTACTGTGTGCGTATATGCCGTATAGGAGCCAAATACATAGCAACAATAAAAGTAACGAATCCAGAGTGAGTCAAAACTGAAAACTAAAATAACGTGCTTAACAACGAGAGCGCCAACGAGCGAGTATGTATTACAAATAGCATAGCAGCAGCAGTGGCGGCGGTGATAATGGAGGTAGCAAAAGCAGACTACCGTAGCCAACAACAGCAACGCCAGGCAAGCAAGGGGGCAATCAACGAGCTATTCGCGAACACGAAAGGTAAATGAATGGGCGGACGTATGGTTTGAGCGAATGCAAGCGATGAAATAAATGTGGATCAGCGTTGCCGCTTTGGTAATTTTTAACCAAAATTGGTAATTTTTTTCGTTATTTTTCAAATTTGGTAGTTTAGTAATTTATTTTTTCAATTTGATAATTTTTTCGATTCAGTCCTTCATTTCACATAGGGGCCCGTAAGTGCTTCCTTTTATAGAAATAGCAGGTAATCCTGAAAGTTTCATAAAACGAAAGGTTGTTTGTTTCAGCGTCTCTTTGTGACTGGAATGGTGTGATCTCTAACAAACAGCTACAAAGTGGCTATTTTTATATCTATCGTGTCCATTCCCGGAAGGTTTTGGGTGGTCGTGCCTTTCCTTGTCAGTTCGTCAGCTTTGCAATTGCTATGCGGTGTACACAGGCAACCATACGAGTAAATATGTATGTTCTCGTTCAAAAAGGTACGGCATTCAGTAATGGATTTCACTTTGTCAATGTGTGAGTGGAAAGCTTTCAGAACTGCCTTCAAGCGTTGAATTTTTGAGATATTTTCGGCCACTTGTTGACACATGTATGTATGTATGTATACGGGCCATAACTGGACATATGTTGATTTTAAAGTGATCCGAAGTTTGAGGTTTATTCGTATAAATATGGCCATGCGAGTAGCCTCATAAAAAACTAATGGTGCCAAGTCGGCTGATCTCAGTGGCAAAATGACATCTTCTCTATGGGAAATTATGCGCCTGATAATCCTCTGTTGCAACGAACTGTATCCATGGAAATACACAATACGTAAACCTTTATGAGCCATAAAACAGTATAATGTTCTTAAAACAATCGCTACATTTGTTCTTCGGCCATATTAGGTTTGAAACCCCCGCCAAGTGTTTCTGGCGTTGTGGCTTTCAGCGTTCACGCAGACGTAAAAAATATAATTGAATAGAGCGCTGATTGCCTCAAAAGCTTGGTGTCTTCGGATATATGTATATATGTATATATATGTAGACATATGGATACCGTCGTTTAAAGTACAAAACCAACAACAAGTACAAAATCAACAAAATGCAAAACCGAGTATCAAGATAATGCAAAACCCTGTATGCGAGGTTACACAAATTATTTTCTAGAGTAAAAACACTCATATTTCAAAATGGTTCTCCCTTTTATAAAGCAATCGCATTTCTGGCTAGTATATTTCAGGACGAATGGATAAGGATTGGCCAAGAGCTTGTGTGAGAAATCTAATTTTTGGCAGCAAATGTCAGTTACGCGGTTTTGCAGAATGACGATACGCGGTTTTGTACTTTAAACGACGATATGTATATGTATGTACAGTTCTGCACATCAAAAGTTTGGTATTTTTTTGTTGAATTTGGTAACTTTTTTGGTGATTTTGGTAAAAAATAAAAAAATGCTGTGGCAACACTGATGTGGATACAGTGAAATTTTATCAGAACGAACGAAGGCGACAACGCACCGCAGTGACTTTAGCCCCAACGACAAGGTGGGGAACGCGCAATTAATTTGTACAGCGTCCATATGCAAGAAGAAATACCCGAATAACGACTTGGTAGCCAAGGCGAAGAACGACATCTACACGACCCGCACGATGAGTCGCTTGCACACATGCACACGCATATAGCGGCAAAAATATGCATACACATGCATATTTTTATACTAAATGTTTTAAGACGGCTGCGAATGTGTGGATGAACACAGGCAGACACGAGGCATGGTACGTGCCATCACGGATAATATTAGAAATGCTATGAAAAAATGGATACCGCAAATACGATCGGAATAAACCTGAGATTTTGAAATTAAGTAAAAGTAAAATCCATTTAGGATTCTGTGAGAGAACTGCCTTAAACAAATAACTCAATTAGCAGACCCACCAATTTTGACACTACCATATGTAAATGTAGAGGAAGCATGCTTTGGCGAGAGTTGTTGGCTCTAATTCATATTTTTAACTTGCTATCTGTAAAAGTTCCATTTTTGTCTCCGGAAAGCCTTTTCAGAACAGGCCAATATTTCCATAGTCTTTCTGTGATTTTCTCATGAAGTATCAACACAGATCGTACTTGGAAAATTTGATTTAATACTCACTATGCAACACCATTGGCGTCATTTTTATCCTTATTTGGGGACTATAGAAAACCAAAAGGCTGAGAAGAACGGTCTGCAAATATGCTTAGCTTGCTATCCTGCCAAAGCTAGCAAAAATATATTGCTGCAACGGCTAGAAGCGTAGGCCAAGCCACCGCAGTTAGCGTCAACCGCCGGCTGCCAGTCGCCGCCACCGCCTTGATTGCCAAATGTGTGTTGCCCCCCAACTTGGTGGATTGTATTTGTGTACATACATACATATGTCCATATCGAACGAGCGAACAACCGAAAGAGGAATTCCACACACACACACACACGCATACTCATTATTTCAGTTGCCTACTATTATGGGCTCTGCCGCTGCGGCCGACGTCGTTTTTGTTTTTGCTTTGCACGCTGTTGCTGCTCTGCCCGTCTCGGCCGTCAGTTCTTTTTGCGTAGTATTTTTATCGATCGAGTTAAACATGTATATAGCCACACCACTCCACATTTCTGTATTATATGTACTAAAAAAAAATTGCGGCAAAAAGGCGAGATTACCAAAATTTTAATATCATAGTTTTCACATTTCTTTACTTTCATCGCATAATTAAACCTTGTTCTCGTAATATCACTTCAAAATGCATTAGTTAAGCAAAATCGTTATGTGGGTTAAAAGTTGATCTGCGTCACTTGCGATTCCTTCAATACATACATACATACATACATACATATATACATACACATACATATTGCACGAATTTCAATAAATTTACTAAGATTCTTATACATTATACATAACATTTATCACTTGCTTTTCTTGATATTTCACTTTTCTTTATATATTTTTATTTGCAATTTCAAGGGGTAAAAAATTTTATTTCACTTACTTTTGCTTCAATTGAAATGACGACAACGACTACAACGACGACGACGAGAACGAACGACTTAAAGCGACGACAACCACATACAGAGTTTGGAAACCACCATGCTGTGGCTGCGGCCAAAAAGAAAACTATCCAACCTCTCGAGAGAATAGAGAGTAGTAGGTATAATGCGCGTGTGCAGTGTGCGAGAGAGACTGCATACTAAGATTACCAGATGTTACTAGCTGAAATTATTTGTAGCANTAAAAAATTTTATTTCACTTACTTTTGCTTCAATTGAAATGACGACAACGACTACAACGACGACGACGAGAACGAACGACTTAAAGCGACGACAACCACATACAGAGTTTGGAAACCACCATGCTGTGGCTGCGGCCAAAAAGAAAACTATCCAACCTCTCGAGAGAATAGAGAGTAGTAGGTATAAAGCGCGTGTGCAGTGTGCGAGAGAGACTGCATACTAAGATTACCAGATGTTACTAGCTGAAATTATTTGTAGCACTAAGGTCGGTGTTATGCAGACAAACTTTTGTTTGCCAAATTAAATGGCGGCTGCTTAGTTTGCTCGGAGGTGGTTATGTCGAGTTTGGCACAGGGTTGCACGTTCATTATGGTTTTCATGGCTATTGCCAACACGAAATGAGAATTTCAGATGTACATAACGCGCAAAATTTAAAATTTTTGTATATGGCAACACCGAATTTGCTGCAGTTTGACCAAACAAAATTAGTTTGCTGTGAGAGTCGCCAAACTCGCTCTCTCCGAGTTTGCACGCAGTTTGCCAAACAAAATTTCTGCATAACACCGACCTTATCGCTGAAATTACTATAAAACTATAGGAAAGAACGTTTAAAATAATGAATTTACAGTTTCCTTCGTTCCCCTGCCTACATAAATATATTTGCATACATACATACGTCGTGCCGCGTAAGTAACCTCACCATACCAAGGCTATATTGTACAAATCGGAAGTAAACTGGATCTTATTGGCTTCTAGTACCATAAAGATCAACTAGCTGAAACAAGCCACAAAGACGAAGCTCCATACGACTCAGTAGTTGTCCTACACCAACAACAACCACTTTCTTGTTTGAAAAGTTCATTGATTCATACGCTCTAATGGATTTTGAACCAAACCAGTTTTGAACCGAACCATCGACGACAATTAACCTGACCATTTTCATTTCAAATCACTAGAACCGAACCGAAAATCATCAGAAAATGATTTAAAAATTCAGCGAAATGTAAATTGCGTTTTGAAAACTTAGCATTGCATTATAAAACTGTCAACATTTTGTATTTAATACCAACTGAACAAATTGTCATTTAACATTGGTTTATAGTGGCTTTGACAGGGTACACTTTTTTTCAAGTTGTTTAAACCACTGCACCCACCAAACCGATATTTGGAATGGTTTGCAGCCATGGAAAAAACGGATCAATCTTCTGATTAAAGTATTAGCATTTACTGGTTCAGAACCAAACCATCAAACGAACCATTTTTATATGAATGACGATACACGGTTTTGTACATACTTTAAACGACGATATGCAATTGAAGCTTGTGAAACGTACCGAACCATGTGTGCCATGTTTTTCGCTGATTTTTTTAGTGTTTTGCCACCCCAATCTCAGAATTCGATGAAAAGATGTTGGTAATAGTGCGCCAGCTCATCAGCCCATCGGCTATTACGCGCGCAACCTCAGCAAAGTTATAGTATTCCGCCGAGTTTGGTCAGTTTGCCAGTTTGGTTCACAACTGGTTCACAACTGTCGAAAAGGTACGCAAAAGAGATTTATCGTGGACAAGGCGTGATTCTAAATGCACTAAAAGCGGATCAGATTTGAGCTCTAGATTTTCCCTACAGGGTATCGGCTAAAGAAACAAAATACATGCAACAAATCAAACCCAAAAAAAGCTTATTTACTGTTTGAAACTTGTTTATTATACATAAATGTACATATCGACGGCTTATATTCAATAGATACAACCTACACTCAGAAAAAACGCATTTCCTTAAATAGAGAAAACAGTATCCTTATTTTCGAGTTACTGTTTTTTCCTTAATATTACGAAAAAATTTCCCTTAATTTAAAAATAGGGCGTCATAAATTTGAAGAAGTAAATTTAGTCAATATAAGTAATAATTTCCTTAAATAATTTCGAATTTTGTCAGTGCTGTTAAGACAAAGTTAATTGCTTTCCTGACAAATGTCGGCTGTGGCGTCGCGTAAAGACTACAGCTTCTCGTTCTGAGATCGCAGGTTCGAATCCGGTTAGAGGTAGTTAGAGTAAGGTAAGTCAATTATTTCAATTTAAATACAAATTGTAAAATTTCACCTAAATACTGAAATAACATAAAAACTAAATTAGATAAATTTGTTTTTTTCAACACAATTACAATTTAAATTACATTTCCTTCTCTGGGACTCGAACCTTGCATCTCTCGACTAGCACTCCAGAGCTTTGCTCTGTCGGCCATTGCCACTGTTTGAGCGCCGCGAGCAAAATGACATACTTATTCCTTTCACGGAGGAGGAAATGGCAAGAACATTTTTCCTAAAAACTAAGGAATTGTGTTTTCCTTAAACTGAGTCAAATCGTTTACTCATATTAAGACAGCCATGTCATTGGAGCCATTTCAAGGCAATATTTCCTTAGAATAATATACTTTTTTCCTAGCATCAAGGAATGTTTTTTCTGAGTGTATGTATCTGCAATTTTCATAAAAGTTATATCCTGATATACATACATACATATGCATGTAAGACTTAACTGTCATTGATGATATTAATAAACTTATTTCTCTTTTTATGCGGGTTTTCTTATGCGGATTTGAATTTATGCGGGTTTTCAAACAATTTTTTTTTTGCTGTAAAAATTTTGCCTTTCTGACTTTTTTGCCGTGTGTAAGAGACAATGCTTCTGATAAATAATTTGTCTTTGTATTTTTTACATAATTCATGTATTTATTGTGGTATTTTTTTTTTTTGTTAAAATACAGATAAAATTTTATTTATTTCATTGATGTTCAGTTTTACATAGAATAATAAATGTTGTAGTGAAAAAATAAATTGTATTTTTTTTTTTTGCTTAATATTGCCTCACTGGCTTTTTATTCGTTTTTTTTTAGAATTTTTTACACGGAGTATCTGAATTTATGCGGTTTTTGAAAATGCTTGAACGCGTCCCCTGTTTTTGTATGAAAGTAAAGAACTTTTTTATGCGGATTTTTTTTATGCGGCTTTCTGAGGAACGCATGTAACGCATAAAAATAGACCTAAGTGTACTGACCTTGTATATCGCATGTTACTAAAATTTGTTATTAAATTGCAAAGTTAAAATTAACATCAATCATGGCAGTTAAGTCCCGGATTGGTTCTAACATCAGAAAGCAGTTTTTGTCAAAATTCCAGATAGGTTGTAATGAATATATTCCCTCGATATGTTTAACAATACAATAACGGTACAGCATAACAATTTTACTGATTGAGCCTTATCCCGAGTTTCGTCAGAAAACAAATTCACCCGAAATTTGTTCATCCGTCCGTAGTGAATACACATAAGCGAAAAAAGAAAGTGAACAATTTCGGGCGAAAATAAAACTCATGATAAGGCTGATTATGAATAAATCCAAATAAAGCATCGAGCAAACTGTAAAAACTGTGGCATCACTATCGATAAGTAAAATTCTCCGCAATGCACATATGTCTCTACATATCTTTTTGCATACTCTTTTAAATGAGAGCAAATATGGAATATTGCTGCAAATATATGTACATACATACATACATACATACTACATACTTATAAGTGCAAATTAATTCAACGAACCAACGAATAATGAAAAAGGTTTGAAATAAAATCGCAAATAAAACTATGTTTATATGTATAACCAAGTATGAATAATAGTATTGAAAAATACGCAAGCTATACCGATATTCAAATTGCAGTGCACGGAAAGTTCTCAATTGTAAGAGATTGGAGAAAAGAAATGATGTATGTACATATGGACAGTTGGTGTCAAACGTAAGTGTGCATTTAATATTCACAATTATTTTCATGAACAATTCGAGCCATAACCGCCAAAATAACGTAAGCGACAATTTTTTCAAAATTTTATTTTTGATGCAGAAATATTCCTAGAGCGTCTAGATGCATTTCTGCATCAAAAAGAAAAATTTGAAAAAGATGTCGCTTACGATATTTTGGCGGTTAGGGCTCGATTTTTTCATTAATTAGGTACACGGTTCAACAAAATTTGGTCGTATTTTATCTCAAAAACGGAGCCGACCTCATCTTATAGAATTGTTGTTGCTGATTTGCAGCGAATTTACAAAATTTATCTAGCATGCCCAGTTTTTGAGAAAAGAAAATGTTGAAATGTCGAAAAAGGGCAAATTTCAAAAAATATTCAAAAATATAATTCGGACGTAGTTTTTCCGAGGAAAAAAACACGTATTAATGAAAATCCGATTCGTCTGATGGATTCTATCTCATGTCGATGGATTGAGTAGAAAGAGGTGAAAAAAAAACTTTGTAAAAAAAAATACCGGAGAAGAACATGCCAAACGATTCCACCAGGACATAGCCACTATGCAAAAATGGTATGGAAACCAAACCTTCACATGCTTGATACAAGGTCTCAAGTCATCCACATGAGGTAGAATCCATCATACGAGTTGGATTTTCATTAATACGAGGTTTTTTCTTCGGAAAAACTATGTCCAAATTCTATTTATTTTTTGTTTTTGGAAATTAGCAATTTTTTGATCACTTCAAAATTTTTTTTTTTCTCAAAACTGAACGTGCTAGAAAAATTTTATAAATGCGAGCCAATTTGTTGAACCGTTTATTTATGAAAATATAGTTCATTCTATAACATATACCATATAAATCAAAGTTTCACACTTTGCACAAACTTCACAAAAATTCAAACAAATTTCATTAAAATTTTAAATTTTTTACTCAGAATTTCTAGAAAATTTTCGAGTACGCAGTTTTGTAGCCCGCTCAATTTTAGTAAAACAAAGTGTTTACAAGTCGCTAAAAATTACCGTTAATTTTTTTAATTTTTGTTTTTGGGGGGTGTTGCGGTCTTCTAGCGACTTGAAGCTTGCACTTTGTTTAATAATATTTAATAAAAATAAATTTCATGAAAATAATTGTGAATTTTATATTCGAACAAGGTACACACTTACATATGACAAGGTACACACTGTATCTGATTCAGAGTTGGCAACACTGAGAAGGAACTTCATTGTGAATTTAATTTTTATTTGTTAATTCTTTACCAAGATATTTTAAAAACTATTTCTCGTGTAAGCATTGTAACATTGTTATACCATTAATATAATAATAGTCGTTGGCCGACAGTACTAAGTGCCAAGAACCTGGGGACATTTGCAATAGTTACGGTGACCATCCGTCCTCAATTATACGGATCAGTCCTCTTTTTTGACCCATTGTCCTGGAAATTTATTTATTTTACACGGGACGCCAAATTTTCGGTATTTCTTTTAATGTCCTGTATTTGTCCCGCATTCGGTGTTCGACGCCTTAACAGCTCACTAAAATGGCATGACATGAACTAGTTTTAAATTGATATTGGTATATGTATTATCGTAATTTTCTCCATAAACAGTTATTATTTTCTAACCTGAATGCGTCTGATTGGAATCGAGGGATACATACAGTGACCAATATATAAATTACGATTCGACATTTTAGCAAGGTTTGGCTATTTGTCTTTCGTTTATTTAATAAACTCCGTTGCATAATTATAAATCCAGTACAAGTACAATAGCTATCACTTCTACCATTTTTTTCAAATTATTGCTGCTTTTCCACAATAGTTTTTCATTAAAAACGGCCTCAAGCTCAATAAAAATTGTTGGATAAAAATTTCAGATATTTTAATATGATTATTTTCGTTTTTAGAATCAATAATATTGAAATAATATATTTATCAATTTTCGAGTAACTTTGGCGATCAAATTCGGTTTACTCATATTCGTAAACCCAGTATGGAAATCCGAAAATGGAATATTTCAATTCGATTTCGGAATAAGTAGTATGGAAAAGGAAACTCATGATGCGTTCCAGCTAACTTCGTGTAAAAGCCTGTAAAACTGTCAAATAACAAAATTACTCTCTTGAAAGAGAGGAGCGAGAGCGAAACAGTAAAAGTCACTTGGAACGCGAAAACCCACTTTTCCTGTAACTACCTCCATTTTTTTTTTTTAATTAAGACCGTCATGGAGATGATCAAGTATCAATCGTCTCGCGTTATGCTTGACAAAAAACAAGCTCACTTGCCTTCTGATTGTTTTCCGGGCATACGAAGAGATGATTCGAGTCGTGGGGTGTCTCCCCGCATGGCGGACATTCGGTTGACACATCTGCATCTAATCTGCTCAGGTATGAGTTCAACCTGCTGCAGTAGCCAGAGCGAAGTTGGACTATTGTGGTTCGTGTCTGCCGAGGCAGACGAAGCTCGGTCTTGTCTATGGCTGGTGGCTGTGTGCCCAGAACGGCATTCACAGGTCTGAAGTCTACGTAACTTGAGACTGACTCCCTGTGACTGCCGCTCGAAGCCTGTCGATAAACTGACGGATCCAGAGGCTGCTTTATGAACCTCTGGACTTCGTCCGTAAGTTCATAAAGATGCCTTCTGACATGCCCTCGTCTGCAAGCAGTTGTCTGTTCGGGTGTCCACGTCTGTGGCTCCCTACTAGGAATTGCGGGCAGAGCATTGTGTTGTGCTCCCTATCAATTTCGCCTCGTCGTGCAGGTGGTGTTCTGGCGACATCAGAAGGTATCCGGTCGCTGTCCGTAGTGCGGTGTTTTGTGTTGTCTGTAGCTTCATTCATTGCGTACAATTGCCATGTATGTTGCCAGCAACGTTTCTTTGTTTTTGCCCCAGGTACTGCCGGCTAGCGATTTGAGGACCTTGTTGCGACTCTGTACTTTGTTGACAATAGCGATTGCGTGCGCAGAAAAGGAGAGCAGAATGTCGAATGTTACTCCGAGTATTTTAGGATTATTTACCGTCAGAGTTGGTGTGTCATCGACGTGAATACCTAGCGGTAGTCTGACCTCCTTCGTCGTATTTAACCAAAGTTTATCACTTTATCAAACGATTTTGGTGGACAAATGTATAAATTTCAGCAAAATTCATATCGGACAGGTTACTAGGTGGTCGCTTTTGCTACGAACACATAAAAAGCAAATGTACACAATGGACGAGGTAAGAATAAAAGCGTTAGTAGAAATAAAAGTTAAATAATAAACAATTTTATGTAAATATTTACCAAGGTGCATTCATGAAAGAAAGCGGATAAACTGATAAATTTAAGCAATGTATCCCTTTATCACTTTAGATGAAGACCCCTGTTTGAATCAGATGGATAACAATTCTGCAGCCGGATTCCAACTTTCGCTATCGCTAAAATGCTAAAACAAACACTTTTTTTCCGAATTTTTGGCGATCTCCAAAAATTGCGATTCTGTCCTAAAAATTGTGTAGCTTAAAGCAACTGGTGATAAACAATTGGCTATTGCAAATAAAAATAATTTGAAAATATTTAACTCACTGTTTATATGACGGTGAAATCTTCCTTTTTTATATTGCCTGATTATAAAGTCACATGACCATCAAAAAAGAAAACAAAGCTAAAAATTCCAACGTCTTGTTTAAAAAAGGACAATGAGATGACCATCGAAAAATAAATTAAGCCTAATACCAACGTCTTGCGCTTATTTGCAAATTATACCACTAATTAAAATTTATTTGCAAATAAGCGCAAGACGCCGCCATTGTTAGGTTTATTTTCTTTTCCGATGGTCATATTATTGCCTTTTTATAATCAAGACGTTGCCTTTTTCAACTTTATTTTCCTTTTCGATGGTCATATTATTGCCTTTTTATAATCAGGCAATATTAAAAAAGCATTTTTCTCCATCGAATAAACAGTGCGTTAAGTATTTGCAAATTATTTTTATTTGCTAATAGCTTACGTATAAACGTAGTATATGTTGTGTAACAATTTCATAGCTGTACCAATTATCAGTAGCTCACTAGAAAAAAAAATATATATCTATTAATTTTTATTATGGCGGTATATGTACTAGGGATGAAAGTCAAAAAAACACATCCTATTTTTTTCCATTTGATGCATCGAAATATCGTATAAAAACATCGGTATTTTCGATGGATCAAATGAAAATATCAAGTTTCTTTCAACTAAAAATACACAAGAAAATGAAACAATTGGAGCTTTGATAAATGTTTAAGTATTAACTCACGGTGAAATGTATTTATTGATTTAAATATCCACAAAAGTCTTTTGCTCTCTTGAGAAGCTTTCGAAAAAAGTTTTCGGAAGGTACTGAAGTGGCGACAATAAGCATAGTAAAATAATATATGTCAAGGGTGCCAGTTAGCAATGAGATACCACTTCGGTACAATTTATTATCATAATTTTTTCTTTCATTTGATATTCTTTTGAGTGAGAACTTACTTATGAAGTTTTCTGATTTGAGAAAAATATTAAAAAAAAAAAAACATGTCAAGAAATTCTTGCCGCTTGTGCAATGTTCCTCACGATGCGGACCTAAGCCGAAATCGGTCAGGGGTGTGCAACAAAACCAAATGCCAGAATTGAAAAAAGCGACAAACTCAAATTTTGCTTTGAAATAAGGGTATATCACTATATTATTTCACTGTGTTAATAAGCTATGTGAAACAATTTTGAAAACTGCTGTTAAAAATCTGCCCAAATTTTCAAATGCTTTTGGAGTGTCAATATCATATCAATTAATATCATTTTGTAAATGGTTGATTGGCACTAAACGTTTCTACTAATAAATTAGCAATTTGTTAGTGCAAATAAATCATACTTTTTGCATAATATTAATAGGATGTATATTATAATTGTGTATAAATCGTGAAATTTCTACATTTAGAATGGTTACTAGACCAAGGAGTTTGGAAGCATACAAAATAATTTTAATAAGTACAGCGTACATTACACACAAAAGTCGATGCATCAAAAAAAACCATCGATATATCGATATATATCGGAAGGTCCAAAATATCGATATTTTTTCTGCATCCCTAATATGTATTAAATTCACAACTTTAAACCTGTTTTTCTAGTTTTGGATTTTTTGGGTTATGACAGTATTGAAGCAAATAAGCGCTATATTCATTTACATGACATTCATATTGGATATATGTACATAGAAGTTAATTTTCGAACCCAATATTTATTGACAAAGTTTTTTTTTAATTTCTATGTAATTGAAGGATTACATAGATACATAGGGATTTCCCGATTGAAATGTTTGTGTAATGCTTAAAAAAGTTATTACTTGGAAAAGTTTTTAGCTTGTCAATACTTTTTAATATTTCCGATCTTTACTCGGTACTTGTCAAAATGTATAGTTCTCGATACTACTCAGTACTCACGAAAAGTATCGATATTCTGTACTCGGTACTTGTATCGTTCTATCACTAACTCTGGCGCATTACGTCATCGAGACTTCATGGTTAGCTGCGGCATAAACTGGAATC
>NW_016160212.1:0-3507 GCF_001687245.7 Rhagoletis zephyria | reverse complement strand
AGACATAAAGCACTAAATATTGAAAAAATATATATATTTTAACGAAATACAAACCTACTTTTGTAATGCCACGTTCCAAGAGAGACAAAAAAGGTAAGTTCATATTATTAGAACTTCCTTAGTATCAACTTATCAGCATTTTTTATATTGTTTACGATTTTCGTTGGAAACAGTTTCGTTGACCAAAACGGATCGCAAAGGCCTGGCATGGAAGCAAAAAATCATTGAAGATATTCGTCACTGTGTTGGAAAATATCCAAATGTTTTCGTTTTTCAAGTTCAAAACATGCGAAATAATCTTTTAAAGGATCTACGCCAGGAATGGAAAGCCAATTCACGCTTCTTCTTTGGCAAAAATCGAATCATGCAAATTGGTTTAGGACGCAACAAAGCAGAAGAAGTTGAAGTAGATCTCCATAAGGTAAAAATACATACATAAGTGATATTGACAAATTGAATTTTTAACTATCTTACTTGATATTTCAGCTTTCTAAACGCTTAACAGGACAAGTAGGTCTTTTATTTACAGAAAAGCCGAAGAAAGAAGTTCTTGATTGGGCCGAAAAATATTGGGCTGTAGAATATGCGCGCAGTGGTTTTAAGGCAACAGAAACAGTAGTTTTGTCGGCGGGCCCACTTGAAGAATTCACACATTCCATAGAACCGCATCTACGATCCCTAGGAATGCCAACAAAACTCCAGAAAGGTGTAGTAACGCTCTATAGTGACTATACTGTGTGCGAGGAAGGAAAGGTTTTAACGCCGGAGCAAGCCCGCATTTTGAAATTACTTGCGAAACCCATGGCTAAATTTCAGCTCACAATTAAGTGTTCTTGGACAAAAGAGACTGGTTTCGAATTGCATGTACATGACGATATTAATGACGACGATGACAAAACTGACAGTGGCCAAGGCGATGAGGTAGAAGACGAAGGCATGGAACAAGATAATACTGAAAATGAAGAAAGTGATGATGGAGACCATCTATAGTTGAAATGTGAAATTAATTGCATAGATTTAAGATGTAGTTTTATATAAATAAGGAATTTTAACTGAACTGATTCTTGGAGTTTTCAATTAAGCTGAAGAAACGCTGCCACTTCCAGCACCACCACTTTTTTTGGTTGGTTTGTATGCAATAACATACCGCTGTGCCACTGGTAATGGATCAGCATAACCGTTTGTACAAGACGAATCCTCAAATAACACCAAGTAGTCCTCTGTTGCAGTCTGAGGCAAACGATGAATTATTGCTTTGTAAAAACAAGTAGTTTGTGGATAAAGCGCCATCACTAAAATTTTAATAAGTTGTCAAAATATGGAGCGTTTAAAATAATTCTATACATTCCATACCAACTGTGTCCTTTGGAAATAAAGCGTGACCATCCGTTTCAGGATTAGCTCGCATCAATGGCAGTGGAATGATTTTTCGCTTGCTCAGCACATGCCGGTCCTTTTGTTCTTCGTCAATATCTATAACGTCGTATTTGTTTTGACGATGCAAGAATTGCACCACCTCTGCCAGAATCCAATTTTCGTCATCTTCTACGCCTTTTACTAAAGCCGCGACGTTGTCGCCAACTTTTGCGATATAATTGCTTTCGGCTGGAGTAGCGCCACATAATGGCGGAACCTTTTCACCAGGTTTACTCACAAAAAGCGGCAATGTTTGCGCAGAGATTTGAACCATTTTCATCAGAGCGCCACGACGTATTGCTTCTTTATTGCCAGCATTTCGAGCCGCAACACGCCGTTCGTTTCGAATATTACGAATTTCCTGTATTTTTTCCAATGCTCCTCGTATAGTAGCCTCTTCGTGAGAAGCATCTTGAAGACCTGTCTTGTACAGCGTTTTTAATTTTTGAGGTGGGAAATTGGATTGCTGTGCGCGGAGTGTGCTATTCAAGTTTGCTTCAGAGCGCCTGCGGTCATCATCAATTTGATGAATGAGCCGTTGCAATTCTTTCAATCGGTCCTACAATAGTTTTGTGCAATTACCCCGAAGGTGTTTTTGAGAAATATGCTTGAACATATGTATATACATACCTGAATTTGCAAAGCTGCATTTTCTGCTGTAAGAGGCATCTTATGGTTTCTGTGCTCCTATTCTTTTAATGGGATAAATTTAATGTCAAGTTTATTGAGGTTCTCTGTTTTTTTGGGTTAGTTGAATAGCAAAAATTTATTATCCGTTTTTATTTAAAGCTACTTAAAAAGTGGAAAATTAATTTTCACCTATCCAGAATAGCGGACATAAAAACGAATCAAAACAAAACATCTAAAAGATGCCAGAATTTCAGAATGGCGAAGAATTATAGAGATGCCAGAGTATCCGGTAGAATTATTTTCATAGTGATACCAGACAACGTTCCAGTGCCCACACTCGACGAACATGTGCGCGAGCATGATCGGCTTGTATAGCATGTTCGTTCATTAGTAAAGCAAATCTGAACAGAAATCAAAATTTTGTCATTTTCTGGCCGCCATGTTAAAAATCGGTTGCAAAACCACATAGAAAAATAACAAATTAGTTAGCGAAAGCATGCGCTCAAAAATTGCATCCATTTTCTTCTTTATGCTACTTCCGTGCTAGAGACGGAATGAAAAGAATGCGTTCCACCAAAGCCACCAAAGAACGTAATCGCAGTAATGGCAGACAGAGAACCAAGGCGCATCAATTACAGGTGATAGCGATAGAAGCTATGCTTCTTCTTATGAGCACGCTTGTGTCAAATTATCGTCCGTTTTGCTTTATTTACTTATCCACTTATACATACATATATACGTATATATATACCCTGCAAACAAATTCTCCCGAAATCTTTAAGAGTGTCGGAAATCTGTTACGATTCTTTTAGAAATCTGTAAAGAAAAACATATGAAGCAGTTGACAAGAACTAGTAAAGAAATTTCTGTACCATTTCTTAAAGAAAATTCTTAAAAAATTGTGAAACCTTTCAGAATTCTATGAAATCCTGGTATGCAGGGTATACATATACATACGAATANGAGAACTTAAGCTGATGTCACATAAAACTTTTGCTTCGCTTTACGTGACAGATTCGCTTTGACAGATAAGATGAATTGTATGAAAATGCACAAAGCATGCCACATAAATCGTTGAAGCGGCAGCGCGAAGCGAAAAGATGGTCAACTCCCATCTTTTTGCGCGCTTTGACAATCAGCCGGTTTAATATTTATTTTGTTTCGTCCAAATTCGGGTTTTCATGCAGAAACATAAAACTTAATTACATTGCTGATAATTTTAAATCAAAATAATTAAAATCCACAGCAACTTTGATGAGTAAAAAAGCGGTACAACATTGTTTTCTTGGCGTTCATTGTGGCATACCTTTTGCGTCTGGCGCTTTGCTGGCAAAGTTATAAATGTCACGCAAAGCTACAAAGTTTTATCTGGCATCAGCTTTAGATAGATAGAAAAGGCAGAGAACTTAGACTGATAAAAATATAGTAAGGTAGAACCGCTGAGAGTTACTTTTAAAATTC
>NW_016160210.1:63110-68388 GCF_001687245.7 Rhagoletis zephyria | reverse complement strand
GTTATATTGAAATATGAATCAACCTCGTGTATTTAATTAAATAAGTTAACACAAGATTAAACAACCTCGGATCTCAACAAGGACAGTAGACGATTTGCTATGCTGCAAATTAATTTGTGTAAAAATAATTTCAGTCATACCTAGAGGAGATAAAACCATTAATTACTTCTTACCTGTTTCTCCTTCCTTATCCTGGACACGAAAATTTATTCGTCCCAGGTGTAGGTGGGGCCGATACCCGCATTTAGTTCGAAGAACCTCCAACGAACCTTCGTCTATGCCCACCACCAGGAAAGAGCCTTCTCCATTGCTGGAAGTCGGTCCTCTCCTGGTGTATGAATAAATACGCCATTGGCTCGTATTCAGTCTCACGTTCTGCCTGCATACCTGTTGTAGAAGCTCGCTTGGTTTCCGAGAGGGTCCCGGTATCCAAGCAGTGGCTCTCAGCATTCTGCAACTGCTTCCATCTTTTAGGATGAATTTGCAGTTTTCGCAGGCTAACATCCCGGCTATTATTTTGGTTAGCCAGTCCCGGGAAAGCTCGTTAGAGCATTGTATCTTTACAATACTATCCTCCACGCGTATCCCCTCGAATTTTAGTTGTTCTATCGATTCACCTATGGCTTTCCATAAATAGCTGTCGAGAAAGTCTCTTTGGCCTTTGGACAAAGAAACTTTCCCTTTGTCGGAATGTATATGAACCATCATTGCTTCCGCAGCCACTCTTGCGGATGATTCAAGATTGAGTCGCACCCGACGCTTGGGGTTCTTCAACAATCTCATTTGCATGAAGAGGTGGGCATGTAGGTAGTTGGATCGAGCGTGAAGGAATGTCCGATTCCGTTCCTGAGACTTTCATCCTCTTTGCCTCGTAACTCTTGCCATCTGCTCGCACTGACCCCTGGTTGGCAACGGCAGAGAGTTCCAGAACAGATGAGTAATCACCCGTCCTGTCCCGCTTCCCCGTTGTCATTTCGGGTGCAGAGTTAGAGACCAAAGGATTCTGGGTACTCGACTTGGCCATAGCCGCAGCTTTCTACCTACCAACTCTTGGTCATCGTTCAAAAAGCAGCCCTAATCAAGGCGGTAAGGTCCAATTGCTGAGTACATGTACTCACACGGTTGCACCACTATCCGTTCAGATGGTCTGATTAGTGATTCGACTAAGCCCTCGCACCGCGCCAAGGTGCCTGCCATCGCGAGGGTGTTATACGTATAATCAGTAGATATTACATTGAAAAATGCTGAAACTTTTTTTTTTGAGATTTATTATGCGTCACAGAGCTACAAAAAAGCATATAGTAGAAATACCTGGGAAGTTATGTATGTTTTCTGGTAGGCCTTTTCGAGTAAAAACAGAATCGAAATGTTAAATTCCGATAGGTCTTTTCGTGTAAAACCAGAATCGATATGTTATATTTGCCAACACCCCCAAAGTCTTGATTTACCGCAAAAAAAAAACGGGGTTCCGTCCTTTGCGCACTTATAAGCCTGTAACTTGTTCATTATGAACCGAGTTTCGGTTTATTGCCGGGTTTAAAAAGAAGAATCTTGGACCTTTATAACGATATATATGTGAATAAAGAAGCCTTAAGAGATCTGTGTGTACTTACCCAGCAAACAATTTTTTTTGTAATTTTTTCGCCTTTTTTCAACTTTGGATTGTACGCTCTATTTCATAAGAGAACCATACTAGTGCTAAATTGATTGTAAAACTGAATTTAATAACAGGTAAAACGAATGTTTATTTTCAAAAATCGGATGAAATTTACTGAGTTGAATACTTTTTATGAAAACAAAATTTTTGCAAAAATATTATTTTTGACTATACTACTTAAAAATGTTTTCTTGACAGTTTTTTTCTTAATTAAGCATCATCAGTTCCTCTTTGAAGAATATTCTGAAATTTATTTTTATACCTAAGCGCGCTTGTGCACAAGGGTATTATAACTTTGTTCACATAACGGTTGTTTGTAACAGCAAAAACGAATCGAGATAGATATAGACAAATGTATACATAAATGATCATAATAAAAAAACAAATCGATGAAGCGGTGACTGTCTGTCCGTCCGTCCGAGTAAAAATTGAGATATCTTAACGAAACTTGGTAGGTGTACTTCTTTTCAGTGTTGGACGGATGGTATTGAAAATGGATAAAATCGGACAATAACCACATCTGCGATATTTTGTTAACTAGTAAAGCTTATTCACTCAAAATTGATATTTACAATGATTTTGAAACAAAAAATAATAAAATTATAAATTTTTGGGAAATGGGGGATAGCCACGCCCACTTATGATTACATCTGTAACCGCTCCACCAACTTCTCCCAAACTTGGCACAGTTGTTGGCCTTATTATTATTGTTATTTTATTTTTTCCTCCGAAACGTTTTTTCATTGTAGCTATTTCTTGGTGAAAGTGTTCGCCTTGTCCATCACTGAATTGGCCAAAAACATTATAAAACCCATTCCACGGTAAGCATTCTCAAAATCGTTAACAACCATGACATAGTCGTCGCTTTTGTGATTTCCAAAGAAATTATAGCATAGCGCTACAAAACACTTCTATGCACGTTTTACTACAGAGCTTAGCTTGTTCAAAAAGCGCACTTCGCTCATAATTTTATGAATTTGAGGTCGTATGAAAATACCTAAAATTCATAAAAAGAAATAAAACCTATGAAAAAGTATTAGATGGGAGAATAAAAAATTAATACCTCCTTTTATTTTGGCTTCACTTAATTTTGGGAACACCACTTTAAGGTGACAAAAAGCGTTGCTATTTACATACAATTTTTTTACAATTAGGAGTCTTGCAAAGTCATTGCATGGTGCATGGATTGCACGAAAAAACCCGGTTTTCCTATGGGACAGCTTTGCAAACTATGCAATCCATGCACCGTGCAGGGGCTTTGCAAGATTGTGAGAATACCCCTATAGTTTAATATAACCTAGGTTTAAATGCAGTGGTGGTAGGACAACATTTTGAGTTTTGGCCAATGGGACGTTTAAAACGTTTTTCCTGCCTATTAAATCTGGTTCTCGGAATGGCCATACTTTGCGATCATAGAAAACTCCAAATTAAAAAAAAAGCGGTCAAGCAAGCATTTTTGAGTTGTATAGCCAAAAATAATATTTTTTCAAAAATTTTGCTTTCATAAAAAGTTTAATAACTCAGTAAACTTTCATCCGATTTTTTATAATAAACACTCGTTTTACTCGCTCCTAAATTTAGTTTTATAATCAGATTAGGGCTAGTATAGTTTTCTTAGAAGATAGTGTGTAAAAACTTCACCAAAGTTGAAAAAAGACGAAAAAAGGAAAAAAAAATGTGTTTGCTGGGTTAATACACACAGATCTCTTAAGGATTCTTTATTCACATATATATCGTTCGAAAGGCCCAAGTTTCTTTATTTTAAACCCGGCAATAAACCGAAGCTCGGTTCATAATGAACTAAGTTACAGGATTATAAGTGCGCAAAAGTATGAAAAACCGGGTTTTTAACGGTAAATCAAGATATTGGCGGTGTTTGGCAAATTTAATATTTCGATCGATTCTTGCTTTACTCAAAAGCACCTACCAGAAAATATACATAACTTCCCAGGTATTTTTTAGTGTCGCACAGTGTAATCAGAGTATTTACGAATAACCGTGCTTTCTTCTCTTTTAGGTACACTATTAACATTACTTTTCCCATTTTTACTACTGTTGTTTCACATCGAATCGTTTCAAATGCCAATGTCACCGGCGTTCTCTTCGTTGGATACTTGAAAGACCCAGCAGGACCATAAGGTTCCATCAAAATGGCATATAGTTCGTCGCATTAACTAATTTTTCTTTATTTGATTAATGATGTCTTCCCCTGATTCCATATACTATATATACCTTTGATGTTGGCTTTTTTGCCTTTTTTGAGATATTTGCCGTTTTATGCCTATTGTATCTTTAATTATAGCGAGGAAAAAGCCTTTATTCCTGATAAGTAATATAAAAGTTTCAAACGTTCCATATTTAAATTGGGCGCCACTTGTATCAAATCACGTCGAGCGTACGTTTAGTAGATTCAAGGGTGTGTTAAAGCCTATAATAATAATAATAATAATAATAATAGATTGGCGCTTACACATATGATAGTGTTTGGCCGAGCTTCTGCTCTGATTTGTGGCGTGCGCCTTGATGTTGTCACACAAAGCGGAGGGACCTACAGTTTTACGCCGACTCCGAACGGCGATTGTATTATTATGAGAATCTGTTTTTCATGGCAGAAATACACTCGGAGGTTTGCCGTTGCCTGCCGACGGACGACCGCTGTTAAGAAAAATCCTTTTTTCTATATTTTTTGCGATGTTGCTTTGACCAGGGTTTGAACCCAGGCGTTGCGGAGTGGAGCGCGCACTGCTTACCATTACACCACAGCGGCCGACAAAGCCTATTCTGTTACAAAAAAAATCAAGTTGATAATTAAGAAAATCGATGGATAAATAAAGAAGTAATAAGTGGCCGTATAAAAATGCACAAACATTTTTTGTCTGAAAAATTAGCAGGAAAGGATGTTATTCATACGCCATGTATACCTAAAAAAAACCCCAAAAACACGTATCCATAGACTAAAAAGTTAACTCGATTTTCAGAATCTGCCAGCAATTCAGTATAGGAATTGGATATGTAGTGGCGTCCGTTGAACATTTATCCCGTAAACCAGTGTTATTTTTTAAGGGTTTGTCTATTTTTAGTGCCTTCTTTGGCCTTTTTTGCTATTTGTAGTGCCTTTTCCTCCCTATTTCGCTATTTTATTTTGCCTTTTCCTGCCTATTTCGTTATTTTATTTTGCCTTTTCTATAGATTTTTAGGTCCTAAAAATCCGTTCAAATTTCATAAAAAAGGAAATAAAGCCCGTGAGTAGTATTTTCTCTGGCTTTCTTTTACTGAATCATTCCAATAATGTATATAGGCATATGTACATTTGCATTAAATGACACGTATTTTAAACGAATTGCTCTCTATTTTTTCATACAGTGTAATTAATTAATTAATTAATCCCAACGGCTTTTTACCCTCCATTCCCGCCCAACCGACACGAGGGGCGCAGTCCGCATGACGTACGGAACCTTTTTTTGTTTTTTTTAGTTTTTTCGTGCCGAGTAGTGGAAACAGGAGTTTGTTAAGTGTCGAGATCTAAAACTATTCAGCTACAGAATCAAATTCATCAGCTGATTGGATATGCTAAAGATAGTATTTCAATTATTGAGAGTGGAAATAATAGTTTTCTTTATA
>NW_016160210.1:48021-61710 GCF_001687245.7 Rhagoletis zephyria | reverse complement strand
ATTTGTTTATAAAAATGCAGTTTACACTTTAACAAAACCCGTCTAAAATCAAAGTTTAATCTTTGCGCATCATTAAAAAAATCAACAAACTTTCGTAAAGCTTTTTAATTGGATTTCCCAGAAATACATATTTTGAGTATGCAGTTTTGTAGCCTGATCAAATCAAATAAAGCGCAAGTTTAAAATACATAGCTGCGACTTATCGTTGATTTTTAATATACTATAATTTTGATGAAGGCGTTGCTCATTTTCTTCATTAAAAAAATCGTCGAACATACTTAGATAATATGGAAGAAAATTACCGACATCGTCAAAAATATGCCATTCATCAACTGTAAATCACAGGTACTTTAAATTTGAACTTTATTAGACTAAAATTGAATGAGCTAAAAAACTGCAAAATATTAAGAGATAAAATTGAAATAGAAAGTTCGAAATTTTTACGAAAGTTTGTCGATTTTTTTTAATGTTGTTCAAAGATTAAACTTATTTTCATTTAGTGTTTGTTAAGGAATAAACTATATTTTTATAAACAAATAATTCAAATTAAAATATAATAAAATAAATAGTCAAATCTAGTCAATATGTGAGTGTCGTAAAGTTATGATATTTAAGAACATCTCTTTCTTAATTAACGATGACACTGTTTCTATATGAAGCTAATTTCGACATTTTGTTTTAATAAAATTTAGTATCGAAAATATTCTTTCAAAACTTGCCTAGAAATGTGATATAATGGTTTGTTCAAAACCTTTTTTCAAAACTTATAAAGGCAAAAACGAGAAGGCGAAGACAAAAAGAGAATAAAAAAATTTCCCGCAGTGAATTTTCAGATTTTTAAAACGGTATAGTAATTTAATTTTTTAAATTTAAATAAAGCATGAAGACCCCATGGAATAAACGAGTAGATAAAAAATATATAACGGTAAAACTGGCACATACATAAATAGATGAAAGAATGCACTCAGGCGACACCTCTAGCCATTGGGTGTCACAGATTTAAGTTATCGATGGAATTTTTTTTCATCACCCCCCCAAAGCCAAATCCTGGCTATGCCACTGCAGCATTAACACCGATAATAATGTCTGCATTGAAATCCACGCTCTATAAGTGGCTCATCATGCCCGTGCTGGTATATGACGCAGAAGCATGGACAATGACAACATCCGATGAGGCGGCTCTTGGAGTGTTTGAGAGAAAGATTTTGCCGAAGATTTACGGGCCTTTACGCGTTGGCGACGGCGAGTACCGCAGACGATGGAACGATGAGCTGTATGAGCTTTACAACGATATGGACATAGTGCAGCGAATTAAAATACAGCGGCTCCGCTGGCTTGGTCATGTCGTTCGAATGGACACCGACGCTCCAGCTCTGAAAGTATTCAACTCGGAACCAGCTGGTGGGAGCAGAGGAAGAGGGAGGCCCCTACTGCTATGGAAAGATCAGGTGGAGAAGGACTTGGCTTCACTTGGCGTTTCCAATTGGCGTCAGTTGGCACAGAGGAGAAACGACTGGCGTGCTTTGCTGAACTCGGCCAAAATCGCTTAGGCGGTTACAGCGCCAAAAAAGNTAGAGCTAAAAGTATTTTGGTAAGTGTCCCCCTGAAATTCGAAGAGGAGATTTTTAAACTACCACTGAGGTCTCGTACTACTCATTCCATACCATTGACGTGGATCAGTAGAAGGGTCTTAAAATAAGCTATCTAACGCTGTCTTTTGTGTTAATAAAATATAAATATGTCATAACGTTTTCGCCTGAAAACTAAAAATCGGGCTGCTGAAAATAGAGATTTCGGGCATTTCTCAAAAACTGGTCAGTCGATTTTATTCTACGTTTCCGCAAGTCTAGTCCAAAACCTTAGCTTTAATCTGGTATATAGCCTATATCTGGGAAAACTCTTGTTGTGGAGATATTACGATTCAAATAGAAAAAATGTCTCTCCAAAAAGGGTCGAATGGTTAAAAATTAACATATTCGTCTAATTTTGTTACTTTAAGATATAAAAATAACATACCCAGTTCCCCGAAAAAAATGTCCCCAATCCCCGATTGCCTCTTAAACCGAAACTCCCTGCAAATCGGGGAATTTTCCGCGAGTTGACAAGTTGAAGGATGCAGCTGTGCTAATCACTTCGTACATGCCTTGGAAACCACAATTTGTGTGTATTTTAGAGTTTTTTGCAGTCACATGTCGAGATTGTAACATTTTTCCCCNCAGACTGCGTCCAGAAAATGTATTCAAGCTTCATAAACGATTAACCGGATACTTAAAAATTAGGCTAAAGTGTTGCGAAACAAAAAATATTTTTTTGCTTTTGCCGGTTTAGGGGGGTATGTGGCTACACCCAACATATTTATTGTTATTCTAAAGGCCAATACCTTTCAAACGATACTATATATATTGAGTTCCGGCTGCTAGTTGGAAAGATATAGAGCTAAAAGTATTTTGGTAAGTGTCCCCCTGAAATTCGAAGAGGAGATTTTTAAACTACCACTGAGGTCTCGTACTACTCATTCCATACCATTGACGTGGATCAGTAGAAGGGTCTTAAAATAAGCTATCTAACGCTGTCTTTTGTGTTAATAAAATATAAATATGTCATAACGTTTTCGCCTGAAAACTAAAAATCGGGCTGCTGAAAATAGAGATTTCGGGCATTTCTCAAAAACTGGTCAGTCGATTTTATTCTACGTTTCCGCAAGTCTAGTCCAAAACCTTAGCTTTAATCTGGTATATAGCCTATATCTGGGAAAACTCTTGTTGTGGAGATATTACGATTCAAATAGAAAAAATGTCTCTCCAAAAAGGGTCGAATGGTTAAAAATTAACATATTCGTCTAATTTTGTTACTTTAAGATATAAAAATAACATACCCAGTTCCCCGAAAAAAATGTCCCCAATCCCCGATTGCCTCTTAAACCGAAACTCCCTGCAAATCGGGGAATTTTCCGCGAGTTGACAAGTTGAAGGATGCAGCTGTGCTAATCACTTCGTACATGCCTTGGAAACCACAATTTGTGTGTATTTTAGAGTTTTTTGCAGTCACATGTCGAGATTGTAACATTTTTCCCCATTTCAATTGTAGGTATGTACACAGTATTTAACTATGCTACATGGGTTTATCACCTGCACTTAACCTACCTGGGAAGACGCATACAATATTACCTATAGTTGTACATAAATATGTATATATGAATGCATTTAGTTCACACAATGTGCCGCTAGTACTTACAAAAAATGTATAAATTGCGACTGAGCAAAACTACTTGAGCAAAAAGCAACACCGTACACGTGATAGAAGTAAAACTTCATAAAAAGCACATGTGTGCGCCCCACACCCGGTAAAAATCTTAACAAAAATTGAACTACGAGGCAATCAGACGAATACAGTTGTTAATTGTATCCAAAGTTGGTACCAACTTGATAAGTTTTTATCTTTTCTCATATTTTTTTTTTCGAATGCAAAGGACATGATCAACCTTTTCGCTTTATTCCGTATTCGAAAAATTATATGTTTCAATGGAAACATCGATTTGAATACATAATTTAGATTTATATAACGTTTTTAGCAATTTATTTGAGAAAAATAAAACATTTAGATTATTGTTTGTATTTTCTTCGATTTTAAATGTGNTCTCCAAAAAGGGTCGAATGGTTAAAAATTAACATATTCGTCTAATTTTGTTACTTTAAGATATAAAAATAACATACCCAGTTCCCCGAAAAAAATGTCCCCAATCCCCGATTGCCTCTTAAACCGAAACTCCCTGCAAATCGGGGAATTTTCCGCGAGTTGACAAGTTGAAGGATGCAGCTGTGCTAATCACTTCGTACATGCCTTGGAAACCACAATTTGTGTGTATTTTAGAGTTTTTTGCAGTCACATGTCGAGATTGTAACATTTTTCCCCATTTCAATTGTAGGTATGTACACAGTATTTAACTATGCTACATGGGTTTATCACCTGCACTTAACCTACCTGGGAAGACGCATACAATATTACCTATAGTTGTACATAAATATGTATATATGAATGCATTTAGTTCACACAATGTGCCGCTAGTACTTACAAAAAATGTATAAATTGCGACTGAGCAAAACTACTTGAGCAAAAAGCAACACCGTACACGTGATAGAAGTAAAACTTCATAAAAAGCACATGTGTGCGCCCCACACCCGGTAAAAATCTTAACAAAAATTGAACTACGAGGCAATCAGACGAATACAGTTGTTAATTGTATCCAAAGTTGGTACCAACTTGATAAGTTTTTATCTTTTCTCATATTTTTTTTTTCGAATGCAAAGGACATGATCAACCTTTTCGCTTTATTCCGTATTCGAAAAATTATATGTTTCAATGGAAACATCGATTTGAATACATAATTTAGATTTATATAACGTTTTTAGCAATTTATTTGAGAAAAATAAAACATTTAGATTATTGTTTGTATTTTCTTCGATTTTAAATGTGCTGCCCCAAATAATTGATATCAAATAAAACACCTCTTTGAGGTAAAATTTTCGAGTGACGATAGCTGAACTAGAAACACAAAATTTATAATATAAATTCGTAACGAAAATTACACTCATTTTTTAACTGCCTTGGAAACATACGGTAAATATTTTTTATTTATTCGGAACGGTTCGGTTTTCTCACTCTAAAGGCTGGTTTTCACTATGTCAAATTCAATGACATTTGCCATGAAATTAGTAAAAACACATTATCAAATGGGATTAAAAAGTGGTTTATCGATTGATTTGGATCAGGAAAGGTCCTTAGTCGTGTTCATGCGCTAATAAATCGACTATCTGTCAGTGTTTGGCACATAATATCATCGGTAAAAGTATGGATAAAAGAGATTAAGTTGTGTCAAAATATGTCGCCAAATTTTGGCGTCAAAATATGCCTTAGTGAAGACCAGTCTTAACTCAGTAGTGAAAAAGGTGAAAAGTAATGTTCATAGTGTACCTAAATGAGAAGAGAGCGCAATTATTCGTAATACTCTAATTGTGTGACGCATAAAAATCTCAAAAAATGTAAATAAACTGTTTCAGCATTTTTTAATGACATATCTACTGATTATATGTATAACAACTTGAATAAATGCCGCAACTGAAAATCATGAATAATTTCCAAACTGTTGCGTAAAACAAGATTAAACTCCAGAAAAAGATAGACTTTAGTGGTACACATTTTATGTAAAATTTACACATTTTTAAAAGTTGAGCCTTGGGAATAATCCACGTTTTTGAAAAAAACGTAGTTTTACGATTGTGACGTCAAAAATGCATCAAACAACAATTAATAGCCCTCATTTTCAAGGTATGTGCATGTATTTTTTAACAAAAACAACCGACTTCAATTCTCTTATAAATATATATATATATATATATATATATATATATATATATATATATATATTTCATGATCCAATGATCAGTTTTAAACCAGTATAGTATGGGACCACCTCTGATACACTACCTTTCCGATGCAAAAAGAATTATAGAAATCGGTTGACGTGGTCCAAAGTTATGCGGTAACATACATTTGTTATTTTATTACAAATACATATATTGTCAATCAGTGATTCGTTCTGATTACATTCCTTTTAAATTAGTGGACTCTTAAACTAACTCAGGAATGTTTTTACTCTTCACATATTTTTTGCTTAACTCTCCGGAGGGCGCGCATTAAAAGTTACACGGGAGGGCGCGCCGCGGCAATTTAGCCGTAAGGTATATCTCAAAGGTTAACCGCATTTTTTTTGGTTATGTCGAAAAATCATTCAAATAAAACAGTTGAATGATTTCTGTTTATACCGAAACATATTATAAGCATTAATTTTCTAAATTTTTATTCGTCATCATCAACAGTGGTGTTGGTACATTCTACACATTGCGAAATATGCTTGCATTGTTTTCTGCAAACATTTTTGTTACAATTAATACACCAAATTTTTGTCTTATTATTCCTGGTTTCAATTTCTTTTGCGTAGCTGGTTCGCTTCTATATAAGCTTAAAAACATCTCCTTTTTTGTTATTGTGGTTGCCGAGGGAACGAAAATGACACTGAAGATGGTTCAACGCCGAAACCGGTTTGTCCCCAAACCAAATTTGGCAAGGGATGACTAGGGTAAAACGATACCATGGAAGTATCGATACCTGTACTGGGAAGTAGCATCGAAAGAAAGTATCGATACCTACTAAGTATCGGGCTGAAAATATCGATACCTTCTTATATCGATATTTGTACATATATAAGAATTGTTTTTTAAAAAACGCTATCACATATCTATGAATTTTTGTCAAAATAACTTATGTGACGATCATTGTTGATTTTGGAAAAATGGTACTTAATCTTTTTAAGAAAAACTTTAAGTTCTAAAACAAGTTTTACTAGGATGGCCTCCCAAAAAACAAGGAAAAGTGCAAAGTCCGATAAGTTGTTTTGTAAAATCCCCACAGAATTTGCTTCTTTTTTATGTACGTGTTTTATTTGTTATATATAATTATTTATTTTGTCATCTTGGTCAAAGCAGCATCGCAAAAAATATAGAAAAAAGGTTTTTTCTTAACAGCGGTCGTCACTCGGCAAGCAATGGCAAACCTCCGAGTGTATTTCTGCCATGAAAAACAGCTTCTCATAATAATACAATCGCCGTTCGGAGTCGGCGTAAAACTGTAGGTCCCACCGCTCTGTGTGACAACATCAAGGCGCACGCCACAAATTGGAGGAGAAGCTCGCCCAAACACTAACCTATGTGCAAGCGCCAATCTATTATTATTATTATTAATTATTTATTTTGTACAAAGAGAATAATTATAATTCATTTATTCACTGTTCAACAGCATTTTTGCAGAGTAACAATGGTATATTTCTGAAAGAAATAATAGTCTTGATAATTTTTGGAGGACTATAATGCAGTGCAGGCATTCATACGGCTAGCTTAGAGTGAAAAGTTGCTAAGACCATTTGTAGAAACTTTACAGGAGAGAAAAACAACCTTTCAAAACATTTCTTTCAAGAATTTTCCAATTAGTAAATTTTGCCTTAAATTGAATATAAACGGAAAGAAATAAAACAAGCACGTTAGTTAATCCGTTTGGAGACATTGCGTTTTTAATTTATCTTGGTTCCTATATTCAAATATGAGTTTTCACAAAGACTTAGATTGAGATGATAATGGGTCTTTCAATGTAAGACTTTCTTTTCGTTGGCAACTAAACTGCCAAACATTTTTAACTATTCACAATAATAATTGGATTAAAAAATTAAAGTCCGGGAGCAAAATTGTCACTGAATCGGGTTTCGATACAAGTACTATCTCCCGATACCTACTCACTGAGTAGTACTCAGTACTCGGTTCAAAAGTATCGTTACATATGCTTGTATCGGACGAAAAGTATCGAGTATGTACTTGTATCTACTAGTATCGTTTTGTCCCTAGGGATGACGGAAATTCATTCTACAATACATCATTTAAAAACATCATTCTTCTCTAAAACCTAAGAAAATGAATATCATAATAGTTACAATGTGTACGCAAAGTATAATTTTAAAATTACACATGACAAAATACTTAAAAAGTAACAATTTTGGTTTAGACCCTTATCACAAACTCACTTTTCCAACTATTTAAAAAAAAGTTTTGCGAGTTACATTCAAATTTTTTTGGTACACGGAATGGCGCGAAGCGAAATTCAGCCGCATATGTGAGACACCAACTTTCAAATACATGTATCAACTGAAATATAACGCTGCAAGTAACAGCTAACTGTGATGCTGCATCTCAAAACTTACAAAGTCACTAAGTGGCAGTGGCCGGCTACTACAATTAGTATTTGAAAACCACAAATTACAATGTTTGCGGCTAATTGTCCAATTAGTTCTTTTGTTTGATACCCATATTGATATACATATTTCAGTTAGCTTGTTCCCTTAATTAAAGTGGATTTAATTTTTCAAACATGTGGCAACTACGTGTCGTTTAAAAGTAAAGCATTTTCAAAGCCATTTCAATTGATACCCATATTGTAATATCTGGTTCATTTAACTTAGTAAATAATTTTAATAAATTTGTACCAGGTGGCAACCCGTTTCAACCAAATAAAACTTTATTACACATCTACAGGCCAAGTCCTGTCATTTTACACCTCAGTTTTGAAAAGATAACGAACTATATGTACTCACCTGTGTAAATGCAACAAGAACCCAAACTTTAAACTTCAAACTGCATTTACACTGAAGGTATGATAGTTATCCAAAAATAAATCCCATTTTTGAATTAAGCGTCCTCAATCTTACTAAGCAGCGCCCATAATTCTATTTGTACCCTCAAAAAAAGATGGTGCGGCACGGTGGGCCTCAACATCAACCCCGCCAAAACCGCCATCATTCCGTTTACCAAAAGAAGGCACCTCCCAGGCATGCACTCCATAACACTGGGAGGTATAGAGCTAGAAATGTGCAATGATCGCCAAAAAAGCCATCCTCAACTTCATGAAGGAGGGCACTGGCAGAGGGAAAGTGATCTCGAGCCGATTGGGGAATGAAATTAGATCTAAGATCCCTATCTCCCAGCTCAACAGAGATGACATGAGTACAACGACAATCTTTGAGAAGAAATTCAGGATCGAACTAGGCAACAAAGCGACCTGGAATGAGACAATCTTAGAAAACACCTTTAGGGCTCACACCCAAAGGTGGTTCGCAGATGGCTCAAAAACCGACGAAGGGATAGGAGCTGGAATATCTGGCCCTAGGGCTAAGATCTCCATCCCCCTGGGAAACTACCCCAGTATATTTCAAGCGGAGGTTTACGCCATAAGTGTTTGCGCGGAAATAATTCTGCAGAGACAAGCAAGACTGCAGCATATAGTTATCTGCAGCGATAGTCAGGCCGCATTAAAAGCCATATCCTCGTGTGAGATTAAATCACGAGTGGTATGGGAATGTGTAGCGAGATTAAACACCCTGGGGGAAAACAACACACTACAACTAGTGTGGGTCCCGGGCCACAAAGGCATACAGGGAAACGAGGAGGCTGATAGACTAGCAAAAGAGGCCGCAGCCACTCGACCCATAGGCCCTGAACCCTTCCTTGCAGTGGGGCCTCATATAATCAAGGAGGAGTTAAGAGCAGAAGAGCGAAGGTTAAGAAGAGCACACTGGGAGAACACGCCTGGGCTAAGGCAGGCGAAAGAACTTCTTGGTGGATATAATCCCAAAAGATCTAGGGAACTTATAACCCTTAAAAAGACTAACCTGAGATTCTTGACAGGAATGCTAACGGGGCACTGCAGACTGCGGGCCCATATGCATAACCTGGGGATCAGTGCGAACGATCTATGTCGGTACTGCGACATGACACCAGAAACCCCGCGGCATATCCTATTTGAGTGCGATGCGGTTGCGAGAAGAAGGCTAACACACCTGGGAAGGATGTGGCCAGAGGCTACGCATATACACTCTCTACCTCCCTCGAAACTGCTCGGATTCATCAGAGCATTGGGACTGGACGATGTGTTATGATGAGCTCCGAGGGCACAATAGACCTAAGGTCGCAGTGCACAGCCTCTAACATTCTATCTATCTACCCTCAAAAAAAGGAGCAGGGTTGCACACCACATAATAAATGTACTTGTTTACAGAAAATTTAGTTTTTATCTCACACGAAAATTAAAAAGAAAACAACTTCCTAATATTGTTCTTGGGACATAGGGACATTTACGGAAACGTGGCAGCGGACGAACTAGCAAGGTGCGGCTCCGCACTGAATGTGTCCCACGCGGTGGACATGGGCGCTTCGCTCAGGGAGATAAAAGCAACAATTACCGGAATTTGTCACTCGAAGTCTAAGCAGAGCTACCAGGATCGTGAAGGATTACCCGGCAGTTCTGGGTGTCCTACGACCCACTTGGACCAAAGCTCTCTTAGGAATGAGCAATGAAGTTATCTAAAAACTTACTGCAGTGTACACAGAGCACTGGACCGTTGGTGTCCTAGTTGCAATGACTCTGGCTCAAAAGAGGAAGTCGAACACTTCCTGTGTGAGGCTAAAGTCACTTTGGAAGCTATTCCCGCAGGATGTTGCACGAGTTGTGGAATCAAAATGGCAAACTTTCTCAAACTGTTTCTATTTACACAAGATTGTATCTGACTGCTTGATTATAAACTAATTGTATACATGAATACGTATTGTATTTTGAATTGAATTGCTTTCGTTATTTTCTTGTTAAAATACATGTGTTATTTATTTTTGTACTGGTAATAACATTTTAGGAAAATTTTTTAAATCACATATTTTACCTGTTTATTGCGCATATTTTTGAATTATGAGTGCTATTATATGCCCATATTCTCGATTTTTTAGTGCATGAGATTCCGAGCCCTACTGTTAAGGAAACCAAGGTCAATTTGTGTCGGCCCCTGGCCCTTCGTGCCAGCACCCCATTAAAACAAAATGCAGAGATTGTCCTATTAACCTGCTCCACCGTAATGGTATACCACAATCACTCAGGTATTTCATAAAGTGTGCTGGGCAGTGTAACTAGTGATAGGAAAATAGGTAAAATGTTACCTTATTAAGTTTAAGGTATATTCTGTACTTATGTAGTACATAGCCAAAAAAATAATTTCCTTTAATGTCTAGTGACGTGCAAAAGAATTTGCTCGTTTTTTTTTGGCTACTCGTTCGATTGGCACCCTCCTTTGCGCCTTCTACTGTCAAAATGTGTACAAGTAAAGTATATTTTGTATGTACATTTATATACGCATGTAAATACACATTTTCTGCAATTTCATAACACACTTCCCAATATTAATGCCATCTGCCGCGTAAAGTTTCATTGGCGCAAACAAGGACCGCCCCATATAAGCGGGTGCTCAAAATTCTGAAATCATTTTCTTTCCATTAGACTCGCTTGAACAACTTTTTAAAAGTAAATGTTTGACGTCTTAACTCATTATTTATCACGAATTAACACATTGGGAGCCCAGTTTTTTGTAATGTCTTATGTTAAGTTAATTTGATTGTACTGGGTGGCGCCGAATGAGCTATATGTTCTGAATTCTTTATGACAGTTTTTTTTTTACTCTATGCCAACGGGATCCACGCCTGGAAATGACCTGCCAGCACCACCACTCCTGGAAATGACCTGCCTTGCCGAATGCTTTTGCTGAAAAATCGTCATTTTTCCTTGAAAAAATCGTAATTTCGGCAAAAAAAAAACTAAAATTTTTTGTTATACTACTGGGTGGCGCCGAATGAGCTATATGGTTTGAATTCTTTTTAACAGTTTTCTTTGGGGATATTTGAAAAAAAGAGTGTACGTTAACAAACCAAGAACCATTCTCCAACTCCAAACCAACATTCGAAATGAGATCATGGCCATTACACCCGCAATTCTGCGAAAAGTTATGGAAAATATGCTAAAAAGAGCACGTATGTGCGAAGCAGAAAATGGACATCACTTACAGGATATCATTTTTCAAAGCTAATTGCAAACAATTCCCCAATAATATACTGTATTTAAAAAAAAAATATAATAATCGCATAAATAAAAAAGTTATAAACCATTTAAACCATATAGCTCATTCGGCGCCACCCTGTATTATTATGCAAATTATGAATAATTTAACCCATATACGACTTTGACTTAACGCATTGATGGCCATATTTTAACCACTTAGCGGCCAATTTTTTTATAGAGTCTGTCCCCAGCTAATTTTATTAAAAATAGGTAAGTTTGGGGTACAATATAATCAGGAAGAGGATAGCTTTATCAATGGATTCCCAATACATAGAACTAAGTTAAAAGCGATCAAATGTAATCACAGTAACAATGTCTGTATTTCTTGTAATCACTAAGAAAGAGCATGAAACAGGGGAAGTCATTTATATAGAGATCAGTTAGATAGTAAAAGATAGGAAATAGATACAAAAGTTTACGTTTCAATGTAACAAATAATGGAATGTGTCCATGGTCAAAACAAAAATAATTTTTGCTCTCTGACAACACTTTTTAAGAAAAATTTGTAAAAAAGTCGAGATTATTTTTAGTTTCGTCTTTGATTAGACTATAAATATGCCCCATTATATTTTAAATTTAAAGAGATTTACAAATTATGCATACGAAATATCGAAAAGCAAGTAATGTATTAAATTAAAAGAATTAATTAATTAAAAAATCTGCTATATTTTTGTAAAAAAAAAAATATTAAAGTTAAATAAAAACAAAATAAATAGTCAAAACTTTTTAATATGTGGGCGTCGTATAGTTATGATAAGCACTATTAAAAGGATTTAAAGTATGCAGTTTTGTAACTTATTTATGTTCGACAATTTTTTTTATATGGAGGAAATGAGCGGCACCTTTACCAAAAAAAAATTGCCAAAAATCAACGGTATGTCCTAGCTACTTCAAACTGGCCCTTTAATGGGCTACGTACTCTTTTTTAAAAATCTAATTAAAAACATCGATATTTTTACTAAATTTTAAACTTAGATTTATTCGGTTTTAAATAAGGAAGAAACTATATTTTAATAAAAAAATTATTAAAATTAAATAATAGTAAAACGATAGTTAAAAACTTGTCAATATGTGGGTGTCTTATAATTATGATAAGCACCATATAATGAAAGCTGTGACACTTATTCCTCTGAGGAATTTCCTCACAGTCGGAATATAAATCCCATCCAAGCTCCGTTAAGCTAATATTATTCGCTTCAAGTTCTACTAAGTAACTCCATTGCTTCAGCGAAGAAAGATCTCCGATTTGTGACCACTAGCAACAAGCGCGAGCATGTAATGAGAGGATCTGATGAAACTAACAATCTATTAAAAACATCTTCTAAATTGTCACCGCGACTCGATTACCTACTATAGATCTCTTTAAAGTTTTTAAAGTCCTTGTTCAAACTAAATCCGCTTCTCACTAAAGATTTTAAAGTTAGAATTTATTCCGCTTTTTATTCCTTGAGCAACCTTAAAATAATAAACAGTTTAAGTCCGGAATGAAACAGAATCAAACTTAACCAGAAATATATGTTGTTGTGTTTAATTAAAATCAAAGTGAAATTTGTAAAACCAATTTATTTAAAAACTAGCTGCACCCTGCCACGCTTTGCTGTGGCGTATTCCTGTTATAATAATAATATCCCAACGGTTTTTACCCTCCATTCCCGCCCATCCGCACGAGGGGCGCAGTCCGCATGACGTACGGAACCAGTATTTTCAATTTTTGCGCCGAGTCACGATAGGCAGGAGTTTGTTAAGTGTCGAGATCTAAAACTGTTCAGCTACAGAACTAAATTCATCAGCCGATTTTATGTCTTTATTTTAATGATTCATTTATTGAGAGAGGACAGTATCGATTTCTTAATGCTGAAAAGCGGATCTGATATATCAAACGTGCTGGAATGAGAGTTAAAATCCTGGCATAAGCAACGGAGTGGGTCATGCAATTCAAAATTAGTTTTACAAGCTTTCAGAAATAGGGGGAAAAAATGGTATGATACCCGGGAGGGAACATTAAGGCTAACTTCGCCAAGAAGAAGCGGACTTGAAATTGAGCCTGTTAGTAATTTAACTATAAAAATTGTACCAAGCATTTGCCTGCGGCTGGAAAGTGTAGGAAGATTAATAAGTTTTAATCGGCTCGTATAAGGTGGAAGGTTATATTGA
>NW_016160210.1:45076-46273 GCF_001687245.7 Rhagoletis zephyria | reverse complement strand
CGGGGAGGGATATAGCATAGAGCTAAGTAAATAGACCCTTTTCCAGCCTGTACACGAATGCATTTGAACTCTACTGAATCAATGTGTGGAAGACTAACTTCTTCAGATGGTATTGAAGAGTCTACAGCGAAGAGTACGCCACCGCCGATTCTGTCCTCCCAATCTTGTCTATAGATATGATAATTATTTGGAAGAATCTCTGAATTGAAAATGTGAGGTGTCAGCCAAGTTTCGGTAAAAGAAAGAATATTATAATTACATTGAAGGCCTTTAAAGTATAAGTTCGTTAATTTAGTATTTAAGCCTCTTACATTTTGGTAATAAATACTTAAAGCAGATTTAATAATTAGTTTTTTGATTCAGTGTTATGACCGGGAATATTAGCTAAGTTATTTACTTTTTTGGGCCTATATTCGAATTCACGAACGAAAGCTCCGGGGGGCCAAAAAGAACTACTAAGCAGCGCATTAAAATTATCTAAATTTACGTCAATTTTGAATGAAGCAATATTTCTTTCGTAATTAAAATTAAATTTTCTGATGCTTAAGTCGACAGTTCTAATTTTTGATGAGATATAAAGCTTTATATCGTCTTCAGTAGTGCCTCTCGAAAATATAGAAACAAAGATTGATTTCTTTGGCGGAACCACAACTAGTTTTCTTGTATCAGACTGGAGTACCGGCGGAGGGGGTTGAGTTTCTGCGTTAGTAGTTGAGGATAGGGAAGGCGGTGGAGGCTTTGAAGATGATGCCACCACTTCAATGGGGGAAGGGGAAGATACTTCAGGCTCTTTATTATCCGAAGCAGATTTCGTTACACGGTCTTTTGAGGCTGAGGATTCTGATGCGGGAGGACACGGAGAGGATAAATTAATTAAGTCCGTCGGAAGATTATTCTGACGTGCACCGGCAGTAATTTCCTTAGATGGACTATGAAGACGCTTACATTTAGACACACGGATATCCTTAACAGATTGCTATGCATTTGAATGATTTAAATATATTTTCATAATTCTTAAATTTTTCTGTCAGTACCGACAATTCTCTTCCTACTTTAGTAAAACCATTTCTGGTTTGCCTAAATAGCTTGAAAAATCAACTTCGGTTGACCTGCACTTTACGCAAGACCAGCGAAGGCCCTTGCCATCATTAATAGCGTCCAGAATTCTTCCTGTCAAACCAGCACATTTCAGATGGT
>NW_016160210.1:42768-44922 GCF_001687245.7 Rhagoletis zephyria | reverse complement strand
GCTAGTGAAATTTAATTAAATTTACTTTAATATAAAACCAATAACTTTCACTTAGCTTCAATTATTTCACACTCTGATGCTCATAAGCACTTTTTATCACTACTTTAACACAGAATTAGCACAATGAACTTAGTAAGTAGAAAGCCAAAATCAGAGCACAATAAAGTACAACTTCACAGCTTGACGTTTGCTTAGGATGTCGGATGATAAATTATTAACGAAACAATGCATACGTTTCATATGTGTTTGGTTATGTAATAAGTACTTGTGTGCACACAATATTTATTGTTTTTCCATTCGCTGCATAGATATCAAGGATATCTGATTTGCTTTTCCAAAGTTCGACTGGAGCATTATTGATTGTGATTCCGAATGTCAATCGAATTGGGAATTGCAATCTTTTAAATTGAAATGGTGTATCGGTTGGAATCTTGGTAATTCTTCACCTTTGAAAGGCCACGTTAAAATCTTTACTTACACTACTTTCGTCATCAATTTCTTTAGTGCGAGTCGCCTGCCTTTGCAAAGTTTTGGCCGTTTAATATTCCGCAACATGATAATTGGCACACCTATTTTCAACTTCAGTATGTGGAGTCTACCACGAAGATCAATCGAGTTCAAAAATTCCGTTGAATGGTATTTTTCCACAACGGGTGCTTATCGACGTATGTGCTATTTCCTCACGTTTAATGCTGGATTGAATAATATTAGTGGTATTCACCAGCGTGAGCAAGTGGCCTGGCAGTCTGGTAAAATGGCAGATCAGCTCAAGCAACGACTGTTTTCATTACCACTATTATTTAGTTGATAGNGTATTCACCAGCGTGAGCAAGTGGCCTGGCAGTCTGGTAAAATGGCAGATCAGCTCAAGCAACGACTGTTTTCAATACCACTATTATTTAGTTGATAGTCATCCTTATTCTTCGCAGCAAGAATAGCCCGTTCAATGAGCCAAACGAGATTCCTATAATTAATTTTCTTAATAAAGAAACATTCTTTCGATCTGTTCTCCTTTCGATGTTTCTAAGTTACAAAAATTATCAGGCCTTAAAATTTGTCTTAATCTCTCATTAACTGGCAGCTTTGCGTTCCCAAGGTCCAGTTATTGTCGCGCGAATACTTCAGCTGCAGTGTATGTATGTTCGTCTTGTCGCAATGTTGACTATTTGAGGCAAGCATTTATCTCGTCCGCTAGTGTTAATCGGGGAACTACAGACAATGTTTGCGTAAAATCTCCTGCGAGCAATATCAATGCATTCCCGAATGGTTGAACGTTTCCACGCAAATCTCACAACAATCGATCAACGACCTTAAGCGGTTTTTTATGTGCACCGGTTGCCCTGGAAATATTGCATGTGGGAGTTTCGATGATTTATATGTTCAGTGGCAGCTCANGTGAAACAGCTTTCATGCGATAGTTTTTTTTATTTTCGTTACTCTTTTATCATTTTGTTATTTCTTTCGGTAGTTTTTAGCTGACTTCAAAAAAAGGAGAAGGTTATCAATTCGTCTGATTATTATTTTTTATGTTTGTTACCGCATAACTTTGGACCACGTCAACTGATTTCCAGGTGATCCCATACTAATTTGGTTTAGATCCGATCATTGGATCATGAAAAAATTAACGGTACTATTAAATTTTTTATGAGAATTGATGTCGGCTGTGTTTTTTGCTTAAAAATTACTTGTTTATTAATTTTTTACTTTAAGTAATTTGTGTACCAGCTCTTCGTTGATAATATGATCACTTCGTTTGATAAGATGTTGTAAATTCTATATTTATTTAAACTGTTCCGATTTTGAATAAGTGGAAAGATTTAAAAAAGTTCCCTACTAAAGCTTTCCCGATCACTTTTCGTTTGGAACCAGTTATGTAATCTTCTTCTTCTTAATTGGCGCTGTAACCGCCTAAGCGATTTTGGCCGAGTCCAAAACAGCACGCCAGTCATTTCTCTTCTGTGCTAACTGACGCCAATTGAAAATGCCAAGTGAAGCCAAGTCCTTCTCCACCTGGTCTTTCCAACGCAGAGGAGGCCTTCCTCTTCCTCTGTTACCAGCATCGCGGCCCGCGTTGAATATTTTCAGAGCAGGAGCGTTTCTGTCCATCCGAACGACATGGCCAAGCCAGCGGAGCCGCTGAATTTTAATTCGCTG
>NW_016160210.1:17692-41096 GCF_001687245.7 Rhagoletis zephyria | reverse complement strand
CGTTTGATAAGATGTTGTAAATTCTATATTTATTTAAACTGTTCCGATTTTGAATAAGTGGAAAGATTTAAAAAAGTTCCCTAGTAAAGCTTTCCCAAACACTTTTCGTTTGGAACCAGTTATGTAATATTTCATTTAATTTCAATATTTTCAGTCTTTACTTTTAGATAGGTGATAATCCTATTAAAAATATTTCCAAATCAAGATTTTTCAAATACCTTTCGTTTAGCAGCCATATTATACCTCAAACATATTTTCTGCTGTAAATATCTTTGGATATATAGATATAGATTTCTAAATCAAGATTTCTCAAATGCCTTTAGTTTGTTACCGATATTGTAACATTACATTTATTTTACCAATTTAATTGAGTTAAATTTTCNCTGTAAATATCTTTGGATATATAGATATAGATTTCTAAATCAAGATTTCTCAAATGCCTTTAGTTTGTTACCGATATTGTAACATTACATTTATTTTACCAAATTAATTGAGTTAAATTTTCAAACAACCCCCCTCAAACATATTTTCTACTGTAGATATTTTATAAACTCTTTCGTTTTATACCCTCATTGCAATATTTCATTTGTTTAATCAATTTAACTGAGTTCAAATTTCAAATGAGGTGGCAACCCTCCTCAAAAATATTTCCAACAGTTATCTTTCTTAAACTTCTTTAATTCGATACTCATATTGTACTATTTCATTTATTTTATCAATGTAATTTAGTTTAGTTTTCAAACAGGTGGCAACCCTCCTCAAAACTATTTTTGACTGTAAGCCTTCTTAAGACTCTTTATTTTGATACCCACCTAGCAATATTTCATTTTCTTTATCAATTTAACTGAGACAAAATTTTAAAATAGGTGGCAACCCTCCTCAAAACTATTTTTGACTGTAAGCCTTCTTAAGACTCTTTATTTTGATACCCACCTAGCAATATTTCATTTTCTTTATCAATTTAACTGAGACAAAATTTTAAAATAGGTGGCAACCCTCCTCAAAAATATTTCTAGCCGTTATCTTTCTTAAACCTCTTTAGTTTGATACCCATATAGTATTAATTAACTTATTTTAATTTATTAAATATAATTGGGTTTAAAAAATTTCAAATAGGTGGCAAACCTCCAGTTTTTTACGACAACGTTGGTTCTGGTATTATACCAAACAATATAAAATAAAAATGTTTCAAATCGGTTCAGCCGTTCTCGGGTTTTTACGAACGTGACATACGAACACAACATTTTTATATATATAGATTTCGTTGATAATATGATCACGTCGTTTGATAACAACTATGTTGTTAATTCTTTCTTTGGAGAGGTGAAAACATTTAAAACATTTCTAGTGAACCTTTCCCAAACACATTTAGTTTGGTACCAATTATGTACTATTTCATAAAAATTCAATATTTTCAGTCTTTACTTTTAGATAGGTTATAATCCTATTTAAAATACATCCAAATCAATCAATTGTAATTTTAAATTTATTTTATCGGTTTAAATGAGTTACATTTTCAAAAAGGTGGCAACCCTCTTCAAAAACATTTTCGACCGTAAGCCTTCGTAAAAATCTTTAGTTTGAAACGCACATTGCAATATTCCATTTATTTTATTTTAAAATTTTAAAATATGTGGCAAACCTCCCCGAAAATATTTCCAACAATCATCTTTCTTAAATACCTTTAATATTGTAATATGTCATTTATTGTATCAATTAAATTTAGTTAAACTTCCAAATAGGAGGCAACCCTCCTCAAACGTATTTTCAGCTGTAGCCTTCTTAAAACTCTTTAGCTTGACACCCACGTGGCAATATTTCATTTACTTTATCAATATAACTAAGTTACAATTTTTAAATAGGTGGCAACCCCCTCAAAAATATTTCTACCAGTTATGTTTCTTAAACCTCTTTAATAAGATACCCATATTGTAATATTTCATTTATTTTATCAATGTAGTTTAGTTAAATTTTCAAACAGGTGGCAACCCTCCTAAAACATATTTTCAGCTGTAAGCCTTCTTAAAACTCTTTTGTTTGACACCCACATGGCGATATTTCATTTATTTTATAAATTTGACTGAGTTAAAATTTTCAAATAGGTGGCAACCCTCCTCAAAAATATTTCTAACCGTCATCTTTCTTAAACCTCTTTAATTTTATACGTATATTGTAATAGGTAATTTATCTTATCTTTAAATTGAGTTAAATTTTCAACCAGGTGGCAACCCTCCTCAAACATATTTTCGGCTGTAAGCCTTCCTAAAAGTCTTTAGGTTGATACCCACATTGCAATATTTCTTTTATTAATTTAACTGAGTTAAAATTTTCAAATAGGTGGCATCCCTCGTCAAAGATATTTCCAACAGTTATCTTTCTTAAACCTCTTTAACCTAATACCCATATTGTAATAACTCGTTAATTTTATCAATATATTTGTGTTTAAAAATTTCAAATAGGTGGCAACCCTCCAATTTTTTGCGATATCATTGGTTCTGGTATTATACTGAACAATACAAAAAAAAAAATTATTCAAATCGGTTCAGCCGTTCTCGAGTTTTGACGATCGTGACATACGAACACAACATTTTTATTAATATAGATGCGCAAAGTGCTTTTGGTTTTGAACTCGGATTCTTAATAAGGAAGGAACATACTTTATTGTACTACTGTCAAATTTAAAAGCGCTTTGCGCATAAAAAAAGATTTTTTAAATTACAATTGTAAAAAATAGAGGTTAGTTTAGTTTTTTTTAATATAATTTTTTTAAAGCACATAATTCCAAAAAAAATAAATAAACTTCATTTTAAGTTATGGAAGTAACAAAATATAATACCGCTTTCTTACAGTAACAATTTGAATTGCACATATTAATTTCTCAGTTTTGAAAACAAAAATATTGTTCACATTTTCAAGTTTGGACACCCATATCTCCCAGCCGAAAAACGATAGAAAGCTGAAAACTTGCTCCTAAAAGGTAGAATTTAATAGGGAATAAACCTGCGTTTTTATTTTTCCAAAAGACTTGGATTTTTTTGGATTTTTTAAAAGTTTAGTTTTGCGCACGCTTGGCGCAGTGTGTGGCGGCCAAAGCGTTACCAACATACAACATCCTAGGTTAGGTTAGGTTATTGTGGCAGTCCTCCCGGGGGGACTCACTTAGACATTATTATGATTCAGTTTAGTTACAGTTGTCGATTTCGTATTATGAGTCACGACTCAACTCAACTTTCAGTTTAGTTGTATGAGCTGCCTAAGTGTGACAACTACTTTTTACGTGTTTTTAAGTGTTTGTATTAAAATACATAAAATATGCAACAAATGCTTAATTAAACAAATTATTTAAGGAAAATATCAAACAAGCAATAACATGACAGCCTTGTCGATTTAGTCGAAAAACATCCCAACATTGGAAGAGGTAAAGGCATGGGCGTAGCCAGGTAGGGGCAGGGGGTTGCTCGAGCCGCCCCCCTAATTTTCAAATTTTCCTTATATATGTATAAAATAGTACCCTGAAATGCCAGCTTAATAGGGTCGAGCCCCCCCCTAAATTCCATTCTGGCTACGCCGATGGGTAAAGGCCAATACAGATCTAGTCGCCAAGAAATAAAATACACTAGGGTGCAGTTTGCAGTCGGGCTGAATAGTCTTGGGCCGCCAGTAAGAACAGGGCCAGAATGGCAACGGTTAAGTTACTTTTAACCACCTTATTCTGCTTTTTCGGTTTAGGTGTGGATTCATTATAAAGCCAGCCTAAAACGAAAGTTGGCAAAAAATAAAGAAAACTTCCTGGCGACCGGCGGTGGCCCATTCCAGGAAGTCAGTTTGACTGCTAGTGAAGAAAGGGTGTGTGCGAACCCTCAAACCAATGGAAATCACGCAACCTAAAATGTACCTGCTAAAGAAAGAAGAAGTTAAGTTGTTGAAGGAACGTGAAAAAGAAGCAAGTGCCCTTAGGAAACTAAAGATAGAAATTGCAAAAGAAAAATTTATTAGGGTGAAGAATTGAATATGCGTGATACCATATATTAAGAAATAGAACTTTTATTTATTTTTCCATGTAAATAACCACTTTTTATGACTTAGGAAACGTGAGTACATAGTACGTTTTTACTTGAAAAATGAATTTTTTGCTACTTTTTAGGAAATGAATTTATTTTTTAATTTAAAATGAAATACGTGTGAAATTTATTGCAGTGAACGCATTATTCCTTATTCTTTCTGCTCCGCCATTCGCTGCGGAATTATTTTCCTCTGGTGTGGATTCTTGTTCGCTATCAGTGCGCAAAATGGTATCGGGAACTTTGAAAAGCTGAGAAATATTGTGTAAAGCACAGCCAGCGTTAACAATTTGCATAGCTTTTTCCGGCGCGTAGTGCAACCCCCGCGCAGAAAGCTAACACCCGAACTTGCTTTTTCAGTACGCCAATGGTTCTCTCAATGGAGTTTCCTGCTTTATCATGAATTTTGTTGTAGTTCTTTTGTGGTAAGCCAAGAACTGTATTGCGAAATGGGGTCATTGCAATTCTTCCTTGTGGATATCCTGCATCACCTAGGAATAGTTTTATATATTGTACTTACTTCTGTACATAGTTACGCCTTATATAATTGAATTAAGGATCGCTTACCTAAAATCCTTATGTTTGTTGGCAAATTCTGATCGAGGTGTTGTTTTAGTATGCTCACATTCCATATATGGGAATCATGATTAGAATCTGGCGTCAACGAACCTAATATTTTGTTTATAGTCTGAAAACTAGAAAAAAACAGCGTGAGTGCATGAAAAATATTTAGATAAAGAAAAGCAAGACTCACAATCATTACATTAAGGCTGTAGTAACCCTTTTCTATTAAGATATAAATGCTGTACGTCCTTTCGGGGTGCACAGATTCGGACATGCGTACCGTCAACGAAGCCCGGCCAGTTTGGTGTCGTGTACCGTGTACAGACATGTTGTTATAGGATGTTTAGAACTTCGTCAAGAACCACAGAAAATGTGTGTTGAGCTAAACCAACATTAAAATCGTTACCGCCACTCTTTTGGTAGCTGCCATCTGCTAAAAAACGTAAAGCACCGCATAATTTAATGGTCTGTGATATAGCAGAAGTCCGCTTTGATTGCTTAAAGAAGTCCTTCGACTCATTGAGTAAATATATAAATGCTTCTTTGTTAAGCCTAAAGTAACTAATCCGAAATAGAACTATGAAAATCTTTCTGCAGTATCATTAATACAATAACGTACATGGCCGTTGGTAGCACCAATGGATTAGTCTGGTCTCTAAGGCTCATTCTAATACGTGTAAGCTGCACATTTTCTCCCCCTTCATCTTCCGAAAAATACATTTCGATGGAGATATCCATAGTAAAAAAATATATTTAAATTTTCACAACATTTTTTGAATACTCGCGTGACTTCCAGCTGATTTGATTTGTCAAAATAAACAATTTTCAGGTTGGCAATAACTCAATGAAAACAACTTAAATTGGTTGTGAATAATAATATAAAAAAGCTTATAAAAAAGTTAAGTTGAGTTGTAACATTGACAACTCAACTGAGTTGAGTTGTGAATCATAATAGGGGCATGAATGTCCATTATGATACCACATTACACAAATTCTTAGAACGGTAACTGTGTGGTACTGACCAATACTTTAGGAAACGGGGAATGTCATTAAAAAAATTGTCACAAGGTTTATGTTTAATACTATGATATTTATTAAGTACAACCCATTAGATAAATGCAAGATTTTTACACCACCGTCTATGTGTTTTTGACCGCCACACAAAAGGCAAAAGTGACGATTTAGCTGGACATAAATCGAAAATTGCGATTATATTTAATATCTACAAAAGTACCTATGAAAGTTCCTTATTGTTACCAACTAAGTGACAGTAATAGTTATGACCCAACGTTTTGCATTCTGTTACTAGAGTACCCGCAACTTGCCGAATGCATATCGTGCACACAGGCACCTTAATTAGTCATACGCAGTAGCCCTGCATTAATTATAGTAAGTGTGCATGTAAATTTTTAAAATTATTTGTATATTTAAGGACTTTTTACAAGTAAGTATTTTTTCATTAGTTTACGTGTAACAGTTTTAAAATTGTAGTTATTTAAAGAAGTTCTATAAAATTTACTAGAAAATAGTTATCCCGTAGATGATAAAAAAGTACCCCGGAGTACCTTCACTTGATATTTATAAAAATATTTTTTGAGTCTTTTCGAAAGGCCTCACAAAAATTTGAAGCACTTCGGGTAAATTATATTTTGTTAACAGCTACTAAATAATATATTCGCATCAGCTGATTGACAAACCAAAAATTAAAAAAAAATCCAAAAGCTAAACGACGAATCTCCAAATTTTTAGTTTGTTACGAACCCGCCATGATGTCCAAGGTCAACCTGTACAATATTTTTCTGTTAATATTATTTATTTCATGTAAATATCAGAACACCATGTTTCACATCAAAGTAGATAAAACCATTTTTCGCAGGGGTAGGTGAATTTATATTTTTATTAATGCTGCTATTTTCTCTTAAATAGTTTTAAACCAATCAATTTTATTAGTTGATTAGTTTAGGATAGCTAAATCGCCACTTTTGCCTTGTGTGTGCTGTTTGATTTGCATTTATTTTCCTCGTCAGCTTCCAGAACAATGCAAGCTTAACAGTTCCTTGCATGGCGTGTGAGTATATATAAATGTGTAGCCAAGCAAATTGCAGGTAGTCCGTTACATCGTGAGGGGAACTAAGCGGATTGTAGAAAACGAGTATGCTGCTTAGTATCGTGGGCCGAAATGCGCTTTTTTAGAATTTGATTGGTAATAGCAAAAATATGGTTTATTATGCTCTAAAAACAATCTGTGTGAAAGATGACTATTCTTGGTCAATGTCTTAGGCTCGCCCAAGCTCATCAAAGTTCAATGTGCTCAAAAATTAAAGTTTTATAAATATTTTTTTTACTAAAATTGCAATTATCTTCAAATGATGGGCAGCTGACGTGTGTGTGTACACCACACTCAATACCGCAAATTAATTACTAATTATTAATTAATTTAATGTGCAAAGGTTCGAAAATAAAGTTTTTTGATTTTCCAAGTATAGAGTATGTAATACGATCTAATGCAGTTTGATGGCAAATTGCTAACGCAAAATATTTTTAAATCTCTAAAAAATTTCCGTTATCCCTGGAACAGTGAGGACGTCGAGTCAAAATGATGCTCTGCAACTTGTAACAGCACCAATTTTTGAATTCTCGGAATTTTCTGATATAGATGTGGCGCTACTAGAAAATATACATATATATGTACATAAATATAATCACAAAACTAAGTATTTGTGACAAGAAGAAGAATCCACATAAGATGAAAACTACTGCAGTTTCATTTTATAAAATATTTTTTTATATAAAAAATGCATAAGTAAGACAGTTCGGGTATAGTTCGGTAATTTGTACAATGCTTTTGGGTTATCGTCTCCAAACGCGTGACTCGAATCAAAAAATTTTAACATATACGTCTATTCAAAGGATAAAGCTTTAAGATTTTGGTTTAAAATGTGCACTTTTTTTTGTAAATTTGGAGGTGGATTTTGTACAAAAATACTGTGGATGGCGTAACCGGAGTTGGACTGATGAGGCTATTTTTTCTAGCGCGGCCGAAGGCCACCTACGCGGAAAGGAGTTTTGCGAAAAAATACTGCTGATGGCCTAACACGAGTTTAATTTTTCTTTGCTAATTTTACCCCCTCTAGGAGGAGAAGAATGACTTTTCTTAAATTTTATACTATGCTCTTTTTATTGAGTGTAGTTTTAGGTGACACACCCCTTTTCCCTCCGCTCCCCACCAAAACATCATTGTACAAATAACCGAACATTTGCCACGCACAACATTAAATAATCTGATGTATTGTTTGACTGCTATCAATGTGGCAAGGTAACTGATAATTTTGTACAATTTATGAAACTTCAAAAACTTATTTTTTTTGTCAAAAATTTGGAAATGAAACTACCTTCTTTTGGTACCATGAAGACAACTAAAATTATTTGTTACATTGTTTATACCTACGCAAGAACCGCATTAACGAAAAGCTGATTTGCCTGAACACAAATTTCCTTTAAGCATTTATACCTGTGTCATTATAGCGCACTCGTGGAACTGTATTCAAAAGTAAACCAAATGTGTTATTTTAATTTGATATTTCTTAAATAATTAATTTTCGCGTTGTACCGAAATGGAAGCGAACAAGAATTCAAATTTGTTATAATAATAATTCAAATTTAAAACGGGCTGTATAAAGAAACCCAGCCTTTTTTCAAATGAGTGATGTGTTCATACCTGTTCTGTAACCGATGTGAGAAATAAAAAAGCGATTTGAAAACAAATTCGAGTCAATACACTTTCGAATTTCTGAGCGTATTGAAAGGTGGTTTATGCTACCGTTTTAAAACACAGCGAACTGGGTCAAAGCGCTTTATGTGTGTGTGTAAACAAGGTATGTGAATCATTATACAAAAAAAGTTCAGTTTCGATATGAATCATGTGTTTCTGACCGCTGCACATAAGGCAAAAGTGACGATGTAGCTCAGAGGTTCCCAAACTTATTTTTCTCGTAGACCCCTTTCAAAATTTTACTGGTTTCGGTGGACCCCCTGATGCTCATTTCTAGCATATTCCCAAAGCTCATCAAAAAATGTGAAGATTAAATCTAACGATGTAATTTTGCATCGCGGGTGAGTTCCAAAACTAAATTCGGAGTGGCAAAAAAAAAATAATTTCTTGTGTTCTATTTATTAAAATAATGTGATTACACACTTGCAAGTTTAAAAAAACAGAGCTCGTAAAGCCCTGAAAGATTTATTTCGCTCTGGAGAGTTATATTTTTTTAAGACACTAAATAAACTCCTCACATGTTCGGCTAACTCATGAATTTGCATGTGATGTATTTATCAAATCGTTTATTTGAGTTGATGGCATCATTTTTAATTTTGTCGCTCCGAGTTTTAAGGTGATGCGAAAAATATTCGTCACTCGCATTTTTAAAAGACAAAACTTGAAACAACAAAACTGCAAAGCTTTTTTCGCCAAACTTCAAGTTCAGAAACTGACAAAAAAGAAAAGACCGAATCTATATAAATTGATGATAAACAAACAAACAAGCAAGAAGCTCAAGAAGTTTTCCACCGTCTCATCCTATTCAAAGCAGGATGGGCAAATGGAGTTGTCATTTACGCATATTAGAGTCAGGTGTTTGTGCCACATAAAGTGACCAAGTGAGCAGTCCCGTCTTCTCAGTGAGAGGAAAAAACTAGATAGACCGATAGCTCCCAGTCATTGCTGAGCGATGTATCCAACCAGTTTGTGATGGTGGCTTCGATGGTAGAAGTGGGGAATGCTATAACTGGTTGCGGATCGAGGATTGCCTGGTCAGAGCCAACTGTGTAAACAGAGTAAAGCTAGCTCGTTATCTTTGGCCAACATTATTTAGTCGAGACTTGCATTGCCGAACTAGTTTGAAAGTACTTAGATAGAGGGCTGGCCAGTGCCTTAAGTGTAGCTTGGCTGTACCTGTAGACACGTAAACTCTTTCCCCTCCACCCATTTTCCACCACTTATTCTCTGGCTTCGCGGATTACAAATACCTAAGCCTGGAAGACCGAAGTATATTCCCCAGGAGAAAAAGTGTGGCTTATCCCCATTAACTTCAAAAAATACTCCAGATCCTGACCCTGAGTCAGTTGTGGAGGCATCAGTGAAGATTTGACCATGTTCGAGTGGCTCAGTGCTGGAATTATACCAGCATTCCCCTTCGGGGAACTCTCTCTCTCTCCAGAATCTCTTCAACAAAGGTAATGGTGGCGTACTATCCTGTAGCATTGAAAAGACACAAGTGCTCAAATATCTGCTGCCCGCAAATTCCGCACCGCCTCACTCAGTTTTACACCAACATCCGCTTCTTTTTAGTCTACAGGTGGCCTTTAAGGCTTCCCCACGTATGATGACACAAAGTGACGGAAAGTTCACCAGTGCGTCAAGAGCACTACACACCACTCAAAAAAATTAAAGTTAAATAAATAGCAACCATTTGGTTATTTTTCTATCGAAATCAAATAAATTTTCGTGGACCCCCATTTACAACTCGTGGACCCCCATAGTTTTTTCACGCCAACGTAGACCCTTTTCGAGTCGCCAGTGGAATAACTGATTTAGCTGGACATAAATCGAAAATTGCGATTATATTTTTATCATCTATAAAAGTACGTATGAAAGTTCCTTAATATTACCAGCTAAGTGACAGTAATAGTTATGTCCCAACGTTTTGCATTCTGTTACTAGAGTACCCGCAACTTGCCGAATGCATATCGTGCACACAGCACCTCAATTGGTCATACACAGTAGCCCTATATTAATTATAGTAAGTGTGGATGTAACTTTTAAAATTATTTGTATAATTAAGAAGCAATTTTTACAAGTAAAATTTCGTTCTTATACCCGAGCGCACTTGTGCACAAGGGTATTATAACTGTTCACTTAACGGTTGTTTGTAACAGGTAAAACGAATCATGATAGATATAGACAAATGTATACATAAATGATCACAATGAAAAAAGAAATCGATCAAGCGGGGACTGTCTTTCCGTTTATTCACACGCTAACTCGAGTAAAAATTTAGACATCTTAACGAAAGTTTGTATGTTTTCTTCTTTTCAGCGTAGGACGGATGGTATTGAAAATGGACAAAATCGGACAATAAAGATGCCTACCTCCCATATGACGGTAGTTTTCACAAATACGCAAACTGCAATATGTTAATAACTACTTGAGCCTATTCACTCAACATTGATATTTACAATGATTTTTAGACGGAAAATAAGAATACTATAAATAATCGGAAAATGGGCGTAGCCACGCCCACTTATGATTACATGTGTATATCTCGTTAACCGCTACACCAATTTCCAAATTTGGCACAGTAGTTGGCCTTGGTGTAGCATACCAAATGGCTGAAACTTTTTCAAATCGGACAATAACCACGCCCACATCCCATATAACGGTAATTTAGAAATATACGAAATCTTCGATAAATCAGTAAATAATAATAAATAATTCTTTTCCAAGAAATGCGTTTATTATAAAATTTTGAAAAATGGGCGTGGCACCGCCATTTCTAGGTAACCGTTCGAGGAATTTATACTAAACACGCAATGATTATTTTGCTTGCCTTATAAAAGCATAACGCCGAAGATCGTTGAAATCGGACTAAAAATACGCCCACTTTTTATATAACGGTAAATTTTAGAAATGCTTGAAACTTCGATATTTCGAAATGTAAGGACGCTAATTTACACAAAATTGATACTAGCAATAATCCCTTGAAAAGAAGTAACATTATTATGAAATTTTGGAAATAGGCGTGATACCGCTACATATAACTTTAAGTTAACATATGTAGTGGAAGGTGCCACTTGATTTTTTAGGGACACCAGCAACAATAGCAGCAGCAGCGAATGTTCAAACGTGGGAACGAATGCATGTACGTGACTAAATGTGAATACAAATGCAGCGTCAACAATTTAGCTTTAAGAAATTAGAAAATAAGAAATAGAATTAAGAAGTAGCATAGGTAGATTAGAATATGAATATTCAAATAAAGCCGGTCGTGGTTTGACAACCAAAAACATCTGGCGCCCACACGGGAAATTCCGCATATATTCTCATAGAGAAAACGGATCAGCAGTAGAACACACAAATACCTACAGGACATAAAATCCTTATAGAGAAAAGGGTATAGGCAGCAGCCGGTGATTCAAGAAATACCCACAGGATAATTTTGGAAGCAAGCGGCAGAGTGCAGTAATTTATTGAATGTATTTCATTTTAGTGTAAGTCAGTGCATTATATTTAAGAAAACATTGTGAACAAGTAAAACACTGCTTCGACAATTAAAATTGCAGTATAAGTTAAGTGAGTTATATAATTTTTTTTTTGATTAAAGGTTTCCTAGTGGTGTAGTGAAAAGTGAAAAAAACAGTTGTTAACAAAATGACTGAACAAATCACAGCAACAGTACAAATGGCTGTAGAAACGGCATCCGCATGAACAGGCAAACAGTGCGTTAAGGGAAAAAGTAGACGAGTTGACGGGACTAGTAAATACATTGCAACTAAAGGCCCCAAAATCGTTGCCTGCCAACCTATTGAGGTGAATTACCCAGACGCAGTGTGTCAAATATCATTGGACATTATCAAATCGCTGCCTGAATTTTCTGGTGAACAGGCTAAATATGTTTCATGGCGTCAAGTCGCTCACAGGGAAATAAGCTTATTTAGGCGATACGAAGGGACTGAACGCCATTTTCAGGCGATAGCTATCATGCGGAATAAAATAGTAGGGCCAGCGAATTTGTTGCTTGCATCATTTAATACAGTATTAAACTTTGATGCAATAATTGCAGGTCCCATACCTACGCTGACAAAAGACCACTGCATATATTAGAAAACCAAATGAGTGTTTTGCGGCAGGGGCGCAAGACTGTTTCTGAGTTTTATGATGAACTGAAAAAGAGTCTGACGCTGATAATAAGCAAAGTCACCATGGAGTTTTCGGGAAACGACCCGCTAGTAAACGCCTTAGCCGAAAAATACCGCAAGGATGCATTGCGCGTATTTATTTCTGGTTTAAGAAAACCGTGGTGTGATATTCTGTTTTCGGTAGGTTGCGAGGACTTGCCTTCAGCTTTAGCTAAGGCACAGGAGTTGGAGGCGAATCAGAAAAGGTATGAATTCGCTAAAGTGTTTGATGCAGAACAGGAAAAAGCTAGAACGGTTCAAGTGCGCACAAATTGACAATATAGAAAAGAAATGCGTGGAAATTATGTTCCAAATAGTGGTGAACATAACAAACCAACTCCTATGGACATAGATTCAACTTCTTCTAAATACGGCTTCAATTCTGCACCACAAACACAGGTCCTGTCCAACAGGACACAATTAGCGAAGTCTCCTTGTTACACAACAAAGAGGCAGCGGGAAAAGTACAACGCGTAAATGTGGTGCAGCAACAGGCAGTCACCCGCAAAAGTACAACGCGTAAATGTGGTGCAGCAACAACACGAAGATCCATCCGACAATCCTGAATATGCTGATGAGATTAATTTTTTAGGGTCATTGCCATATGTCAGGAAGATACTAAACAACGATGAAACGTTAAATATACTTCTTGATACTGGCACTGCAAAAAATTACTTAAAAAAAAACGTCTCGACTTAAAAAATATCAAAAAAATAGATAACCCGTTTTTAGCTAGAACTGTAAATGGATTTAACAAAATCACAGAAAAATGTAAAATACAATTATTTGGTAAGATTTCTGATTTTTTCATACTCCCAGCATTAAAAACTTTTGATGCTATTATAGGGTATGGCTTTCTCACGCAAATAGAATCAACTATCGATACAAGACAGTCTCTTCTAGTATTTAAAGAAGGTACTGAATCTATAGAACTTTATGAATGTGAACAGGTGAATAATATCGATATAAATCTAGAATGCGTCTCCAGAAGGATTAAGAGTAAATTTGAGGATATGATTAGAGAAGTAATGCAAGTATTTGCACAGCCCGATCAGAAACTTACCTTTAACACAAACATTAAAGATACTATACGGACTCTTGATAAAGGGCCGGTATACTCAAAGGCACGGCCATATAATATGGCCGCTGTACCATTAGTCAATGAAGAAATTAAAAAATTATTGACAGACGGTATAATTCAACCGTCCCTTCCCGATCTCCCTATAATGCTCCAGTATTGGTGGTATAAAAGAAGAGTGAAAAGAAGGATGAGGCTCTGAAATACAGATTAGTTTTTGATTATCGAAAGTTGAATGAAAAAACGGTGGCCCATCGTTACCCAATGCCTGACATTTCGATGATCTTTTCTAACTTCTGGCAAGCCGAATATTATACTACAGTTGACTTGAAAGCAGGATTTCACCAAATATTGTTAGAAGAATCTGACAGGGAAAAGACTGCATTTTCAGTCAATAGCGGCAAGTATGAGTTTTGAAGATTGCCGTTTGGCCTGAAAAATGGACCAAGCATATTTCAAAGAGCGATAGATGACGTGCTGCGAGAGGAAATAGGAAAGTGTTGTCATGTGTACATAGATGACGTAATAATCTTTTCCAAGTCAACAGAAGAGCATACAACAGTTGTAAAGAGAATACTGACAAAACTCTTGCAAGCAAATATGCGAGTAGCACCTGAAAAGTCAAAATTTTTTCACACCAAAGTAGAATTTTTAGGCTTTAAGACATGTCCTCACAAAAGTAAAGATATATTTAAATATGAAATACCAAAATCTCTTCGTAGCCTGAGGTCTTTTCTAGGACTGGCGGGGTATTACAGGAGATTTGTAAAAGGTTATGCGGAAATTGTCAAACCTCTAACAAAATATCTTAGTGGCGAAAACGGGCACGTATCAGCCAGAGAGTCTAAGTATATAAAACTTCAGCTAAACGCTGAAGCGATAGGTGCATTTAATAGAATTAAATATATATTAGCCTCAGAAGACATGTTACTTTTATATCCCGATTTTAGGAAACCCTTTGAGTTAACAGCGGATGCATCTGCTGATGCAATCGGAGCTGTTTTATCGCAAAAGGGACCGCCAATATCGATGGTTTCACGAACTTTAAGTAAAACCGAACAAAACTATGCAACAAATGAACTAGAAATGCTAGCAATAGTTTGGGCTTTGCAAAGCCTAAGAAACTATTTATATGGGGCTCCGAATATTCATATTTATACGGACCATCAGCCGTTAATTTTCGCGATGTCCGAAAAACCCCAAATACAAAACTTAAAAGATGGAGGAGTTTTATTGAAGAATATTCTCCGAAATTCTATTATAAGCCAGGATTAGAAAACAAAGTTGCTGACGCGCTGTCACGTCAACATATACACGCAACTACTGCTCATAGCGAACAATCATCCACAAATATTATTCCCTCTGTACCAAATCCTATAAACTGCTTTAAGAACCAAATCTTCATTCAACATTCACTTAACTCGGATCGCAAGCAAATTAAAGCATTATTTCTAAAACAAATCAAACACATGGTCCATACCAAATTTGATATGCACTTTGAAATACACATTAAACGCGGCAGTTGTGAATGACATTCATTGCAGTTTAGAAACTTTAGGAATGATTCAAAACGATCTGGTAAACGCATTTCCAGGAGTAAAAATGAGGTACACTAGCAAACTCGTGCAGGATACTTTCAATAAAAATGACCAGTTAGAAATAATTGCCAACGAGCACAATAGAGCACATAGGGAAAGCAATGAAAATTGTAAACAAATATTGGCCGAGTATTATTTCCCAGACATGAAAAAAATGGTTAAAGCATTTGCCGAAAATTGCAAAATTTGCAGGGAAGATAAATACAAACGCAGACCGATACTGCACCCTACAGGAGTAACGCCTATCCCCAAAGCACCAGGAGAGATTCTTCACATAGATATATATTACACAGGAGGGAAATATTTTATTACATGTATAGATACATTTTCAAAATTCGCTGTGGTAAAGAATATTGCGTTTCGCAATACAATATACGTAAAAAATCCACTTATTGAAATTATCTCGCAATTTTACGACACTAAACAGATTATCACTGATAATGAAGGAGCTTTCACATCAAAAACTGTCCAGAGTCTGGCTGACTTCCAAAACGTATCAATACAATGTTTGGAAACTGTTATACTGCGGTATTCAAACTGTTTGTATATGCAGAGTTGCGACACATTGCAACCATACACATTGCATATTTTAAATATTCAATATAAGAATGAACAATTTTTCTGAATTTTCCATTTCTAAAACACCAATGCTAACCAATAACAAACGAAGCATGAACTTTGTTTCTGATGCGCTGATTGCTCCAGCGATGCGTTTCGATAACTTTTCGGCTGCGTTTTGGAACAGTATACATTGTCAATATTTTGTAGTTCGACGTTATGGAACCTTATACTTTGTACGTATGCAAAGCAATTGACGTTTTGGAAGTCAGCCTCTTCTACAAAATCAACTCAATATTTCTATGTTTACTGTTCCAGCACTTCACAGTCGAAGTAATGGCCAAGTGGAACGATTCCATTCTACTCTGGCCGAAATTGCAAGATGCATAAAGGGAGATGCTACTGACGTAGTTGAATTGATTCTGTTAGCAACCCACAAATACAATAACTCAATTCATTCAGTTACCAAATATAAGCCAAAAGAACTATTATACAATTCAACTGAAGAAGTTAAAAAAGAAATTAGGAATCGTTTAAAAATGAAACAGGAAAAGGACTTAAGTTACCATAATAAAGAAACAAACAGAATTTAAACCAGGTGATGGTCTATGTAAAAAATAATAGGATAATAGGAAATACATTTTCAAAACTTTATAATGAAAAAGCTATTCAGGCGGATTGTAACAGCACATGGGTATGTAGGTGGCGGTAGATGCACCTAAATGCAGTTGAAGGGTCGCGGCGGGCGGAATCCTCTGATGCCTTAGCTTTTTCGGCGTGGGGTGGGTTTTTTGCCATCCCTCAACTGAGTCCACATAAACTTTAATTATTAGGATTCCTAACTGAAGCTAAGTGACAAAAACAACTGGAGCACTACCAAGGAACAAAATACTATTCAAAAACAAAATTGGAGGAATCAGACACCCGTCTAACAAACGTGCGTTCAGACGAGCGAGGTCTAAGGTGGCAGTCGACACTCGCTTTCTTAACCCTACCCAACCATGACCTTCTAAGCCAAATGATTTGGAAGATCCCCTCTTAAGAACACTGTTCCTACCTCACTATGTCATCGCTATGTCCCCCGGAAAACTAACAATTTTAACACATGATTGAATCGTTACAACTTCAAGCTATATTTGAGTTGATTTTAAAGAAAAATATACACTAGCACTACAGTTGTTGTTTTGAGATAAGCCAGATTCAGTAACCGATAAATTACACTATTTTCTTAAAGACAATTTATCTTTTTTTTTTGTTTTTTTTTGTTTTACATATTCTTATACAACAAATGAAAATTTAACAAAAAAATACTACTTCAACTAATTTTCAAAATAAAATTATCCTGAACATATTCACTAACCACTGTATAATCTTACTGCGCAGGCCCAGTCAGATTAAGCTCTACTCAGGAAAGCTCTACACTTATGCAAAAGAGTTGTAGCAACTATGTCTTATCCTAACCACAATTTACTTAATAAGGGCTTTTTTTTTAACTAATAAGTTTAAGAGCAAGCGATCACCAAAAAGACATAACAATAAAAGTTTGCATGTGATATCAATAGTGTAGAAGCTTTGAATCTCAGCTAGTACATAGGTATGAACATATGTATGCATCTACATACCGAAGTGGGCTTGCCAATATACCCACGCATGCACATAACACGCTGGCTTATATGCACATACCTGGCATACAAATTTACCTAGGTAGTCTTTTTGGATCGGCTTTAAGCGAAATATAGAAAAAGGAAGGGGAAAAATTTATTGTCACTTACATGTATATATGTTTCCTTACAGCTCCAGCGTTGAAAGGCCTTCCAGCGTTGTAGTTGAGATTTTCACCGATGATAGGGGGGCTAGTAAAGTGCTTGCTTAAAAAATTTTAACTTTTCCTCGTTTCGCTTAAGTGACTTAAAATTAATTGCACTTAGGGTTAGAGTTAATTTCACTTTCTATGTTCATATAATTTAATATTTTAAACGTTCGCCACTTTCATTAATTTTTCAGGATTAATTTTTTTCTTACTATAGCAATTCTAGAACTAAATTTTTTTCTTCACGGTTTTTTTTCGAAATATACAACTAATCTGGGCTTGCTAACTAGTTATTGTGAGTTTTTTTTTTTTTTGGAATTCACGCACTTCTTAAACACTAACCCGGTTTCCCTACGTTTTCTTAACCTTTGCGATTTTATGATTTTTTGTTTCTATCTCGTCAAGGCAAAAACAGCACTACTTCCATGCAAATAAACCCAAATTTTCCGCGATTTCCTAAGGGATTATTGGCGCTTGCTTCGGGTTCAGGCACTCGCTAGGGAAACTGGAGTGGTAGCTCCACGGGCGGTGATTAGGAACAGCGGACTCCGCCAGTTCGTGTAACTAAAGTTGGGGGCGCTCCAAGTTTCTTTCAACCCGAGTGCACTAGTTGCGGAGGTCGGGTGGTGAAAGAGACAGTCACCAAATTCCGTGGGGTATGCAAAATGGGTACCCCCACACTAAGGTGCAAGAAATGGGGCAGTTGATAGGTAGCTCGTTTTGCTGCGGAAAAGCCGGCTTCTTATTGCGCTTTGGTTCTTATTCTTACGTACCTGGTTTTTTTTTTGGTGGGGAAAAACTCCCAAAAAATTCTTGAAAGGATCTACTCCGTTAGTAGATTCCTTTAGTCCAAAATAAAAAAAGAAAAACACTTTGCGCGAAACTATCTACGATTGAAATTAATGTTACTCGTGTTGGCGTTACTGTGATCCATCAGCAAAAAGACTGAGTTTAACCACATGGGCGTTTATATACTGGCGTTTTCCAATTCTGGATTTTTCTTTGGATTTTCAATGCAGTTAGAAGCAGAATTTTCTCTAAGCTCGAAAACCAAATTGTGAGAAACTCGAAATGAATACGAGTTTAAGCTCGGCTTCAAACTCACTGTATCGCAAGCAACAGCTAGTTTCGAAAATAGTATGCGATAAAGCTCCTACAAAAAGCTAAGTCTGTACACTGAGAGAAAAACAACGATCATTACAGGATCTAGGGACTGCGGTAGTAATAGATGGAAAGCAAGTTCACAAAAATAATATAAAATGAACATTTACTTGCAGGGTTGTCCTTGTGCCGTTAGTGGCAGCGAGAATCGTAGATTACTTAACAGCTCTATTTATTCCGATACCATCAGGCGAAACCGCAGTTTTTCAGAATTTCATTTATTTGAAACACACTATAAACTTTACAGTCATAGAAGAAGGATTTGTGGACAACATAAATATAATAGCAGCTCTTAAAAATGAAAAACAAAAAGAACTACTACAACAGGACCTGGACGAGATGGTCGACTTAGTTCGCATGCTCAGGAGACCCGGTAGAACTCGACGTGCCATGGAGTCTGCTCTTAAATTTGTGGCTGGGGTACCCGACCATCAAGACTTACAAATTTTTACAGCTACAGAAAATGAAATTATAAGGGCTGGAAATAGAAAAATAGAAATAAACAAAGAAATTCAAGAAAAAATTGATGAAATAACAGACAGAATTAACAATATCAATACTAGAAATGCAATTGATTATGAAGTGGTCACTCTACTCATGGCACGAAGAAATAGAATAGTTATTGATCATTTAAAAAACAGGTTGTATGGTGTAGCCTTAGCAAAATATAATATTATAAGCCCACTAATTTTAAATACAGAAGAAATCAGTTTGATAGAATTTAAGGAAAACACACTTGTTCCCATGTCCGATATTATTACAATTTCAGATGTAAAAATTTATTACCAAAACGATGCACTGATTTATCTTGTAAAAATTCCTCAAATAACAAAAATTTGCAAATTATATCAAATAAGCCCTGTAGCTCAAAATAACAAAATGTTGTATTTAAAGAATAATTTAACTGCTAATTGTAAGGGAAACCAATATCCATTAGAAAATTGCACAAAATCTGTAGGATATAACTATTGTAGTATTAATATGCAAGATGTTTGCCTTTTACAACTTCTAAACAACCATACAGCAAATTGTCCCACTACGGCGGCGGACTACTTAGAAGAGATTGTAGTAATTACAGACGGATTAATCATCGCACGCAGCAGTAAGCTAGACATCGAGAAATGATTAGAGCTAACGGAACCCTGTTAATTACATTTGAAAAACCTCTTAAATGGAGAGAAATTCAAAGCATATCATCAGATCGATGTTATTGAGCTCCTAGCTCCAAGAAAACTATTTTAAATGAGACAAGTCAACAAAAACACCTTTCATTGCCATTCCATCATAAACTGGATACTCGAAATAATGAGCGAATGGAAGAGATAAAAGTCGTTCTTGAAAATACCAAATGGATGTGGTATGGTGTAATTGCAATACTCACAGCTATCATAATAGTAGAATTGTATATGAAGTTAAAGACCAGAATTAACAAAATAAAAACTGGCACTGACCAGCCTCAACATAGTTTGTCAACGATGAACATTACCAAAAGCAGAGAAGATTTTAGAGCCCACTTGGAAGCAATTGTGGCTGAGGGCAACCACATTTGAGGGGGAGCAACAGGCACCAGCAACAATAGCAGCAGCAGCAAATGTACAAACGTGGGAACGAATGTATTTACGTGACTAAATGTGAATACAAATGCAGCGTCAGCAATTTAGCTTTAAGAAATTAGAAAATAAGAAATAGAATTAAGAAGTAGCATAGGTAGATTAGAATATGAATATTCAAAAAAGCCGGTCGTGATGCGACAACCAAAAACATCTTATATACTTAAGTGGTAAAAGTGCCCTTTAGAGGAAGTAGGCCAAAATTGATGAAAAAAATTGAATAGGGGTATCAATCGACGCGCTTTAACGCGAACAACAATAATCCGACCGGAAATTCACATTTTTAATCCTTAAAGAGTTATTCGCAAAAAACACTTGCACTTTTCGCACTATGTTTTGATGTATTTGACGCAAATAAATGGAGTAAATGAACTCAACTGAACACATATTTATTAGTTTTAATACATTTTGTACACTTTCGCGAAATTCTGTATTTAATAGAAATATTCCGATGGTTAAAATCTGCACAACAATCTTGCGTAGTTAATATAAATAACATGGCGGAAAACTAGTTAACAACTATTAAAAATAAAATGGAACTAAATTGCTGCTGTCACTCTATTAAAAAAGTTTTTGTGCATCCAACTCCTTTTTGCGTAGGCGGCCTTCGGCCGCGCTTAGGGATTATAACCCTCACAACGTAGAATCCTCCTTTCTGTGTTGCCAAAGAAAAGGGGCAGAACAACTTTTGCGGAGAATACCTTTCTGCGTAGGCGGCCTTCGGCTGCGCTTAGAAATTATAGCCCTCACTACGTAGAATTCTCCTTTCCGCGTGCGAAGAAAAGGAACAGAAATCCCCTTTTCACTAAAGTATATTTCTTGTTTATTATTTGGGCGTTTTTAAAGTTGAAATACAAATTGTAATAATAGAGTGACAATACCAGTTTTCCTCCATCTTATTTATATTAACTACACAAGATTGTTGTGCGGATTTTCAGCATCGGAATATTGCTATTAAATACAGAATTTCGCGAAAGTGTACACTTAAAACATCAGAAACGTATAAAAACTAATAAATACTTGTTAAATTGAGCTCATTTATTCCATTCATTTGCGTGAAATTCATAAAAACATAGTGCGGACAGTACAAGTGTTCTTTGCAAATAACACTTTACTGAATTAAAAATGTTAATTTTCGGTATAGTATTGTTATTGTTGGCGATGAGACGCGTCGATTGATACAGCTCTCGAACTTTTTCCGTCCATTTTGACCTGCTTTCGCTAAAGTGTACTACTACCACTTAAGTTTATCGAAGATGTTTGAAGTAGGGATAAAACCACCCCTGCCTACCATGTAGCGGTAGTTTTCGGAAAGGTGAAAAATAACTATATTCAATACCTTCGCCGGGTATCTAGGGTTCGGCTGGGTCCGAACATAGACTCTTTACTTGTTTCCTTAGTTAACTAACGTATAACGGTTTTAAAATTGTAGTTATTTAAAAAATTCTATAAATTTAACTGGAAAATAGTTGTCCCTCTAAAAAAGTACCCATTCCCTTGACTTTTATATAAATATGTTTTGAGTGTTTTCGAAAGGCTCCATAAAAATTTGAACCACTTTGGTAGTAATTTTATTTTATTAACAGCCACCAAATAATCTATTCGCATCAGCTGATTGACAAACAAAAAATATAAAAATGCAAAAGCGGAACGATGAACCTCAAAATTTGTAATTTGCTACGAAACCAGCATGTTGTTCAAGGTCGACCTGTATAATATTTTTCTGCTAACAGTATTTATTTCATTCAACAACTTTTATTGAGCTATATGCCGTTTTTAAATGAACTTAGCACAGTGCGTAGGCAACTGGCTGAGTCAGTGGGATCGTCGGTTCGTATCATACTGAAAGAAGTCGGATGAGGAAATATGGTGACTTCCGAAATAGCTATCACTTCTACCACTTTTTCAAAAAATAAAAATTATTGTCAATGTTATTGTGGCTTATTAACATTTTATTTTTTTTTAATATTTTATTGAGCTTTGTACCACGATTGTTTATTAGGAAAAATTGAAAAAGCAACAAAGTCTAAGCAGTAGAAGTTATAGCAGCTATTTCGGAGATCACCACATCTCTTCATCAGACTTCTTTTTTCTAGACTTCAGCAGGGATCGAACCTGCGAATTCGATGTTCAAAGTCAGAAGCGTTAACCACTGAGCTATGTACATCCCGTAAACTCTTGTTGCTAATTCATTTTCCTTATTCAACCAACTACTATCAAGTGCAGCTGATTTGCCGCTATTTAAACTCGACAGCGTGGTTGTTGTTGTCAATTCTATACATCCATTTGCTTATTTGCTTTTTTGTATAGTTTCAGGCAGGCTCTTCCTAAACTATGTATTTGTCAATGTTATTGTGGCTTGTTAACATTTTATTTTTAATATTTTTATTGAGCTTTGTACCACGATTGTTTATTAGGAAAAATTGAAAAAGCAACAAAGTCTAAGCGGTAGAAGTTATAGCACTATTTCGGAGATCACCACATCTCCTCATCAGACTTTTTTTTTCTAGACTTCAGCAGGGATCGAACCTGCGAATTCGATGTTCAAAGTCAGAAGCGTTAACCACTGAGCTATGTACATCCCGTAAACTCTTGTTGCTAATTCATTTTCCTTATTCAACCAACTACTATCAAGTGCAGCTGATTTGCCGCTATTTAAATTCGACAGCGTGGTTGTTGTTGTGAATTCTATACATCCATTTGCATATTTTGCTTTTTATATTCAACAATTTTTAGTGAGCTCGAGGCCGTTTTTTAAAGAAAATTTATTGTGGAAAAGCAACAATAATTTGAAAAAATGGTAGAAGTGATAGCTATTTCGGAAATCACCACATTTCCTCATCAGATTTCTTTCAGTAGGAGTAGCTATCACTTCTATAATTTTTTCAAATTATTGTTGCTTTTCCACGATAAATTTTCTTTAGAAAACGGCCTCGAGCTCTATAAAAATTGTTGAATATAATTGCTATAAGGCCAAAAAATAACAAAAAACAAATAACTTAAGGACGAGCACA